>NC_058497.1:25700360-26000360 GCF_020382885.2 Scatophagus argus | reverse complement strand
GCATAACCGCAACACACATCACCCACATTTAAAGTTGCAATTTCCTGCCAGTTGTGTCTTCTAATTGATCAGGAGATGTGCTCTTGCCTTATTTCCAGCAGCAAGTGAAAGGAAAGGAAAGGAAAGGAAAGTGACATATCTTGTCATTGGAGGGAACTCACTCCAATGAAATTTGTTCTCTGCATTTAACCCACCCAAGTGACGTGCACACACACACAGCAAACCCGGGGCAGTGGGCGACCGCGTGCAGCGCCCGGGGAGCAGTGGGGGTTAGGTACCTTGCTCAAGGGTACCTCAGCCATGGACACCGGGACGGGGAATCGAACCTGCGATCCACCGGTTACGGGTCCGACACCCTAACCGCTGATCCACGACTGCCCAAAGCGCTAACTGAGCTACGACCAAATTTTTCATGCCATGCATTTCAGTGAGTGTGCAGGTGAATATGGTCCCTCTAAGAACGCTTGCAGAGAGTTTGGGTTCCACCAACCACTTCTGTGTCTGTTCGCCCTCTGCAGGAGTGGAGTGCATCAGAGTGTATTTGTGAATGTGCTCTTCTGAATGAATTGGGATCTGACACAACAGGGACATTGTTGGACACCTGTCTTTGGAGTTTTTGTCATGGGATAATCTTGATCCCATTAGGCTCATCAGAGGAGCTAAAAAGAAAATGCTGCTGGAACAGGACCATTTGGACTGTTTTGCTTGGTCTGTTGTCACCACAACCCGCCCTGAATGAACAGCAGAAAGTTGAGAGATAGGTGCATAATGATCATGACATTAGTCTGTATCATTATCATCATCATTAAACTGAAAATAAAATTCTCATGTCAGTTTTATTCATCTTGCCCAAAGTGGTCAGACATATGACTGTACCTGGCCTCAGTTCTATTTGTTTATGTTGGTTACTGCTCGGACACTCTTACTTAAAACTAAATTGATTTCCCTTCTGCTTCATATCATTTCTCATATCCAACAAAACACTAACACTTACAGCTGCAGCATTACTATAGCAGACATCATGTCTCTGTATTTACAAAAGCATAACAGGCTTAAGTATGAATGATGTACTTTATGTTCTGTACTCAGTCGTCACTCATTTGGACCACAAAAACACCTACGCCAGGATCCTGCACGTTGATTTCAGCTCAGCGTTTAACACCATCATCAAAAACAAAAACATCTCCAAACTCATAACGCTGGGCATCGGTTCTCCTCAAGGCTGTGTACTCAGTCCACTACTGTTTACACTGCTAACACGTGACTGTGCAGCCAGAAATGAGGGGAACCTGATCACAAGGTTTGTGGATGACACCACAGTGGGACGCATCTGGGCAAATGACGAATTAATGTACAGGGAGGAGGTAGATCACCTGGTGGACTGGTGCAGACTGAATAATCTGGTGCTGAATGTGGACAAGACCAAGGAAATGATCGTTGACTTCTGGCGGACTCAGCCGGAGCACGCTCCCCTCAGCATCAGTGGCCACCCCGTGGAGAGAGTGGAGAACATCAGGCTCCTCAGAGTGCAGATCTCACAGGACCTGGGCTGGAAGAACAGCACTTCAGCTATAACGAAGCGGGCCCAGCAGAGACTGCACTTCCTGAGGCGGCTGAAAAAAGCCTCTCTCCCCACCAGCATTGTCAGGACTTTTTACAGAGGTGTGGTGGAGAGCGTCCTGACACTGCATGTCCACTTGGTACTCCAGCTGCAGTATGGTGAACAGAAATGCCTTACAGAGAATAGTCAGGGGGGCAGTTTACAGGGCTTAGAGTGTGCTGTTTTCTTTTTCTGAGTACTTATTTAGTATTTATTATTACAATATTTATTCTTTTGTTTTGACCTTCACTTTCCCAATCCCAGGAAACGTTGTCTCATTTTATCTGCACTGCAGTTGCACAGTACGGTAACAATAAAAGCCTGATTTGATTTGATTTGATTTATGTTTCAAATTCTAATACAGTGCACAGTTCGGTGGCTGCTAATGCTAATAGCGTCCATTTGTAATCAGGCTTTTACATGTGAGTCGGATTTTTGACAGTTTCAGGCCATACATTACAGGGTTGAAGAGCGGCGGGCATGTGAGAAAGTATAAAGATAAAAAGATTCGCAGTGTATTTGGTACTCTGTTCATGTTGAACCTGCTCTGCAGTATTTCAAAACAAGCTCCAAACGAAAAGTTAATCAGAGAAGCCAGGTGAGGTGTGCAGGTACTGACAGCTTTTTGTCTGGTCTGTTTAGAGCCAGAAAAACAAACTTTAAAAATCTTCATGTACGTGTAAAAGATTAAAATTAGAGGCCCAAAGACTGAGCAGGCACTAACAGCCAGTCCATAGATGTTATTAGCTGTGGTGTCATAGCAGGCCAGTTTTACAATGGAGTAGTAATCACAGTACACTTTGTTAATGATGTTCCCGCACAGCTGTAAAGGAACAATCAAAGGCATTGTAAGAAAATTCACAAGGAATATGAGAAACCACGTTAGAGCAATAAGCAAGGCAACTCTGTTGTATGTCATACGTGTGTTGTATTGCAGAGGATGACAGATAGCGAGATATCTGTCATAAGACATGATGGCTAAGTTTAAATATTCTATATTTCCATAAGAGTAGACAAAAAAAATCTGCAGGAAGCAAAGTGAAGCAGAAACAGTGTGAACGTCAGAGAGGATCTGAACCAGCAGGAATGGAAACAACCCTGTACTACCATACAGTTCATTTACAAACAGGCTGCACAGGAAAATGTACATAGGTTCATGTAAGCTTCTGTTCATGCAGATAACCACAATGAGCAGGAGATTGGAGCAAAGAACAAAAATAAAGAGACACGTGACAATTATGAAGTATACATATTTAAACAGTCCAGTGTCAAAGTAGGCGGCAAGTGTGAAATATGAAACCTGTGTAGAGTTTAACATGATGCTCACTTTGGTTCATTAAAATTCTACTATGCACACAAGAATAAATGTTATCTTCTGGATTTGAAAAATTTTCACGTGCTTAAACTTGGACCTTTGCACAATTTGCAAACTGAACATTAAGCAGACATTGCAGTAATACTGAACAGATTCATTGTAAAGCAAACAGTTTCAGCAAACACCACAAATGTTGTTTTTCAAAGTCAGTGTAACACTTGTGTTAGAACTTACTGATTAAAAAGTGTGACATTGTGTGAACTTGAGCCTTCACTTGTCCTGCTGTAGTCACACTCCCTCCCAGCTGAGCTGAATCTGTGGTTTGAGTTCTTTTCAAGACCGAGGACGCCCACAGCAGCACAGTGACTTCATTACGAAAGGCCCCAATGACTGATACTGATGTTTAATTCATGTCACTAAAAATGCAAACTTTGTTGGATGACTGCTGTTTCTTTTCCAAAGCCGTTTAGAAAGAATAAAACTAAGGATAAAGGAATGGTTTATTATTTTGTTATCATTATTCTATCCATAATCTATAACTTCTGATTGTTTAGAAATCAACAACCCATTGCAAGGCTGACATGTACAGATTGGCAACTAGTCACAGTAATATTCATGACTCTGATTGATTCAAAGTCATCAAGTCATTGTAAAATGTAATTTATATTTATATATGCTGTTGGTTTAAGAGAGGAACGTGAAGAACCCAGAAGAAATCCACAGAGACGTGTCAGAGCCTTCTCAAACTCCATAATTAAAGACCACAGCCAGTTTATCAAATCAGTCCCAGTGCCGTCATGGATTGTCCAAAATAAACAGTTTTTGAGCTTAAATTGGTTTACCTTCAACTAGTACACCTGCCACCATGGGTTAATATATTTTCTAGTTGTGGCCTTGTCTTGTCAGCAGTGTTTTCACCAGATGATCATCTGTGATAAATTGGATTAGGTAGCTGCTGGACAGACCTGTAAACTCAAACTTGTAGTAAGGATGAACTAGCAATGAGGTCTTCAAATTTACATTTTTCTTTTTCTGGCATTCAAGAGAGGCTGGGAAAATGAAGTCCAAGTTGGCCACGTTCAAAGCCTCTACTCTACAGGAAGGTTTTGAGGTTTTGACCAGTTGTCAGTGCATGTCGTTATAGCAACTGAAATAACCATTAGTGGGCAAAAATTGCAAAGGAGGCCATCACGTAGACAGAGTCCTTTTAGGGCAGCAGACATGTTTCAGGATGCCAGCAGAACATCTTAAAATAACCAGACTTTTGGGGTTTAGGGTAGGGGCATTATGGACAAATCCATCAAGTCATAGTCCCATCAGACATCATCAAACATCCAGGGATGTGCTTGTGTGTCAGTGTCAGTTTTATTCATCTTGCCCAAATGGTCAGACATATAACAGTGGTGGCAGCCTGAAACATGTCTGCTGTAATGTAACCAATCCTGTCTAGTGCCCAGTTGGCAGCCTGGCTGATCCCTGTTCATCAGTGGCCCCATTCACATCATCCCTTCTACTACCCAAACCCCTGTCAGCTATCCCAGCCAACATTCTTATACTACAGTCCTTCATTTCCCGTATCCAGTGGTGCAACAACCCACTGAGCGTGAACTCAGGTCCTGAGCTGCAGAGGCCTTCAGTGTCTGTGCTGCAGTCATCTCTCTTTCCTCCTGTGCATGCTGCTGTCCCCTGTTCTCCAGCTGCAACATTCTTGTGTGCTCCTTTTGAGCCTGAGCTGCAGTAGTCACCCTTTCCTAGGCTGAAGCTGTCCCCTGCTCCGGCTGTATCCAGACCTGCTCTGTTTATCAGTCCTGATCTGTTCGGTTCTCTGTATTACAAAATTTAATTAAAGGGTTTGGTCAAGACCGTGTCATTGTATAACCTTTGTTTTGAACTGGCATTATATTAATAAACTGAATTGTGAATATCACAACACACGTACACTACATAGACAAAAATATTGGGACACCTGACCATTACACTAATGGGGAATGTGATGACATTGCATTCTAAGCTCATGGACACTGGTGTGGAATTGGTCCCCCCTTTGCACCTGTGGCAGTGTCTGCTCATATAGGAACCATTTCTGCAGGATTTTGGAGTGTTTCTGTGGGGGATTTTGCTCATCCGTGTAGTGAACGGGGTGTCCTGACTGGCGACCTCCGTTCCGGTTTGTCTTAGGGTTTTTCGATGGGGTTGAGGTCAGGGCTGTGCAGGTCAGTCAGATTCATCTGTACCAGACTGTTCTGGCCATATCTTTGTGAAGCTTGCTTTGTGCACCGGGGCGCAGTCATGCTGGGGTGGTGGGGGGCCTTCCCCAGGCGTTTATATTTTTTCTTATTATTTCCCTGTTTCTCTCTGGTCTACTTCTATCAGAATTCTATATATCTTATTTCTATTTTACTTTCCCTCCCAGGGATCAATAAAATCCTTGTTTTGATCTTCATTTATCAGTAAAAATAAACTAATAAAATCTATAGTGTAAGGTAACATTAAGTATGCTTTGCCAATTCTGGTGAAGAGGCTAAACAAATTCCTACAAAATGCTCTTCAGTGAAGTCAGATGAAGGTTCAGGAGTAAGATATAAGATAAGATGATAAGATGAACTTTATTGATCCCACAGTGGGGAAATTCACTTGTCGTGGCAGCTCACAAGAACAGAAATAGAGTTCAAAAGGCAAAAAGTGTGCAAAAGCAGTTATCCTTGTGGTTGGATAACCTTTTGATCTGGACATCTGAGTTCAACCCAAAACATTCTCTGTAATATAGATTATTTAGATTCGAGTCAAGACAACAGGTTTCTAATTATTATTTACATAATGTGATACTGTCTTAGAAACCACGCAGTTTGGTCATAACAAACAAGAAAGGTCTTTATTGAGGAGAAATTTAAGAGCAGCACAAGCAAGCTGAATAGGTAGGAAACGGATTGAGAAAAATTTTAATTAATAGAAATGAAATGAAACAATCTGTTTACATTATATAAGTCATGTAATTTTCAGGCATATACATGATGTGTACAGTTTGAAAATATTGGCAAAGATACTGTCTACTGCTGCAGCTCTAAAGGCCTTGTTGAGGTAGTACACAAAAGCATCTGGTCATTACTTGTCATCATATTCTTAATACAATCAAATATAAGTTTGATTTGTCTTTAAGTAAAACAATGATTGAAAGTTAAATTAATTTATTTGTCACATAGCAAAATGCACAGCTCTGCATAAGAATACTTCAAAGGTCTGTTTAAACTAAATCTAAGAAATAAACCTGTTTCATAACTTTGTATTAGGAGCCCACATTTAACATCAGATTTTTACTCATGACACGGATTTTGGACAGTTTCAGGCCATACATTACAGGATTGAAGAGCGGCTGGCACGTAAGAAAGTATAAAGATAAAAATATTCTCATCATATTGGGCACATTGTTCATGTTAAACCTGCTCTGTATTAATTCAAAACTAGCCCCGACAGAGAAGTTGATCAGAGAAGCCAGGTGAGGTGTGCAGGTACTGACAGCTTTTTGTCTCGTCTGTTTGGAACCAGAAAAACAAACTATAAGAATTTTCATGTACGTGAAAATGATAAAAATTAAAGCACCAAAGATTATGCCAAAAGACAAAATGAGCCCATATACGTTAACCACAAGGGAATCTGAACATGCCAGCTTGACAACAGAGTGACTATCACAGTAAACTTTGTGAATGGTGTTCCCACACATCTGCGAATGGGATTTCAAATATATTGTATATGTAATACAAGCAAGCAAAGGGTATAACCACGTTAGAGCAATCAGTATAGCAATCTTCTTATATGTCATACGTGTGTTGTATTGCAGAGGATAACAGATAGCGAGATATCTGTCATAAGACATGATGGCTAAGTTTAAATATTCTACAGCTCCGTATGAGTGTACACAATAAATCTGCAGGAAACAAACTGAAGCAGAAACAGTGTGAACGTCAGAGAGGATCTGAACCAGCAGGAATGGAAACAACCCTGTACTACCATACAGTTCATTTACAAACAGGCTGCACAGGAAAATGTACATAGGTTCATGTAAGCTTCTGTTCATGCAGATAATCACGATGAGCAAAACATTTACACTGACAATAAAAGTATATAAACACATGACAGTCATAAAACAAAAGTACTTAAAAGCTCCAGTGTCAAAGTAGGCAGCAAGTGTGAAATAAGAAACCTGTGTAGAGTTTACCATGATCCTTCTTCAGGATGCACACCAAGCAGTAATTATATTACCTTTTGTTATGTTTTGTTATGGATTTGTAAAAATGTAACCTTCAGCTTGGACTTGTAGGGCACAATTTTCATCGTAATCATAAAGCACACGTGAACATAGGCCAGTGCAGCAATGATAAACACATTCATTATCATGGAAACAATTGTAAAAGTCATCCCTAAGTAGAGCATTTCTTTTCAAAGACACAGTTATGTTTTGATTAGAATTTAAAAAACACAGTCTGTGACATTATGTGAATTTGAGCTTTCACCTGCTGTCCAACTGTCGTCATATTGCGGGTCCCTCCTAACTGAGCTGAAACCCTGCTTCGACTTCTTTTAAAGTTTTGAAGACAGAGGACACCCACAGCAGCACGTTGACACATAACGAAAGATCCCAGTGACTGACGCTCTTGCTTAATTAATGTAAGCCCAAAAAAAGAGGCGACAGCTAACCACCTTTTCTCACTGCCACGATTGTATCAGAATATGTTGTGTAATGTCCCAAATTAAAAAATGTCTGACCTGGAAGTTGGAATACAAGTTTTGTGTGCTGAGACGGGACCGTGACTGTTAAGAAAAATTAGATGGCATCCTTGGAAGTATGATGACGTGTCGGAGAGGCTGCTGACGTCTGGGACAGAAGGTGATACATTGCAGAGACTGACTTGCCAGACTCAAGTCCTAAACACACCAAACTGTCATTGAAGAACTAGCAACAGCAAAGGTTGACTCCTGTGTTGCATGATGTCACATGGGTTAAAGCCAAATAGTTGCTCTTGAACACTGCAACAACTACAGCTGACAACCAACTAGCACTGTTTAAGAAGAACTTACTCTCCATACAGGTGGCAGTAGTATGTATGACATAATATGTCATTAAAAGAGGAAAGACTGTGGATATACAAACCATAGTTGTGATAAAGATGTGGTTGCCTGCCATTTTCACACCAGTTCCGCCCACCACTTAAAACAGTTTCAGTTGGTCTGCAGTTGTGTCATTCCAGAGGACCATGTTCTGTGAAAATATTTGTGCATTGGAATAATCTGTGAAAAATTTCTGAAGAACCTCCCGAGTGTCACTTTTTAACTTTAGTCATTCACTTGCTTTCATCAATTCAGTTTCGCTTTTCTCATGCAGTGACTCTCGTAGCTGAGCAGCCAGTCGAACTGATTTCTCTCACCAATGGGCTCTGCTGACTCAACTTTCTCAATTGTCCAAAATGCCTCAGACAACAAATGACTAGTGCCAACCTTGCAGGACATACTGTAAAAACTAGGACCACAGACAATTGGGCCAGACGGTGTTCAGTTGGGGAGAACTGGTGACCTGGCCTGGAGATATTGTCAAGGGCTGGAAAGAGCACTTTGAGGAACTCCATAAAGTGAACGACTGAAAAGGCTGAAGACTTGGGGCAAGACCTGCCCATATGCCTAGCAGAGGTTGCTGTGGTAGTCTTTCACCTTAAGATGCCAATGGCTGTGGACATTGGTGGACTGTCTTGGCTGAGACAGTGGTGTATGTGGAGTAGCAGACCAGGATGGTGGTTCCCTGACTCTTCGGTGTCTTGAGGCCACAAAACACTAAATTTACCACTAAAACTCTTACCTTAAAACCATGATGCAACAATCTGGCTGTGTGAAAGCTATTAAGGTGTCATCATTCCAAGTCATCTGCTTCTGAACTACCCGTACAGAGCCTACTGGACGAGCTTGCCATTCAAATGTTCCCAGTCCCAAGATCTGGTTAAAATCTAAGGGGTATTCAAACTGGTGTCAAGGGAGGTCACCTAGTTTTTCGCTGCCTCCATCTGAATGCCTTCCCTGCTGCCAGTCAGAATCTGACCTGATTGAGTAGGCCACTGCCAAGATCACAACTCCAGTCATGCTCATTGACAACAGCTTCTCCCTAGACTAGGATTAGATTTAGTTGCTAGGATTTAAGTGGTGGTGCGCACAGACACACGGATACAGCGGATTGGAGCTCCCAGACACGTAGCAGCATGTTTGGCTTTTCATTTGTGTTCAGCTTGCTTGTCCATTTACTCGGTAACCAACAACATCAAAGATGAGCCGAACTGCTTGAAATCGGAAACCAATGTCAGGATTACACCATTGGAAACCTGAATTCAGTCCCACTGGAGATCTGGCAGCTTACTGAGCCCAGCAGAACATTCACCATCCCACCTGCAAGGCGCCAAAGGCAGCGTAGGGAAAGGAAGCAGAAACAGGATAAGAGAGCTGGTGTATGAGCGAGGCTATGGGCTATGGGCCAGTGTAGACCAACCCTTCTGAGTCTCTTCCTTATCACCTCCCAGTCAGTCATCAGTAAGTTGGGTAAAATCTGACTGAAGATTATTTCTCACTGCATGGATAGCTGTGTGATTGTAATCACAGAGACTTGGCTGGACTGCACCATCCCCAACGCAGCTATTGCGCTTAAGCAGATAGTTCTGCCGACTCTGCTTACCTGTCAGGGTTGCAGGGGTGGTTGGAGCATATCCCAGGTGACTACAGGCGAGAGGTGGGTTACACCCTGGATTGGTTGCCAATCAATCACAGGGCTGACACACAAAGACAGGCAACCACACATGCATACACTCATACCTCGGGGAGCAGCCAGTTAGCCTAATGTGCATGTTTTTGGGATTGTGGGAGAAGCCAAAGTACCCAGAGAAAACCCACACAGGCAAACTTCTGTGCAAACTCCGCACAGAAGAGCCCAGGTCAGGATTCGAAGTTCCCAAACCAAAAGCCGTGGTTTCACAGGGAAGTACAATTCAATTCAATTCAAAGTTCCAATTCATAACAGAGTTATCTCAAGACACTTAACAGGTGCGTAAACAACACCTCTGGGCAAAATCCCATACTGAGTAAGCATTTGGTGACAGTGGCAAAGAAAAACTTCCTTTTAACAGGCAGAAACCTCGAGCAGAACCAGACTCAGTGTAGACGCCCTTCTGCTGTGACCGCCTGGGAGGGAGAGGGGGGAGAGACAGGAGAGGGGGAGAGGACAGACAGGGAGATGGAGGGAGAAAGGAGAGGGGAGAGATAGAGAGAAAAAGGAGGGGGAGAGAGGAGAGACAGGGAGGATAGAGAGAACAGTGCAGAGCAGGAGCAGCAGGACCATAGAGGGCTCTGGATCCAGCAGCAGCACCAGGCCTCAGGAGGGCGGGGTAGGAGATTCTGGATCCAGCAACATGCTCTAGAAGTGCTAAGGAAAGATGGAACACAAGAGCTCTGGGGGAGAGGACCAGTTAGTGCTGTACCGGTGATGGGACATGATGAGTGAGTCCTCCTGCTCTGAAAGCTCAGTGTCTAAGGATCTCCCCCAGCTATCTAAACCTATAGCAGCATAACTAGGGGTTGGTCCAGGCAGAGCCTGAACAGTCCTAACTATAGGCTTTGTCAGAACTCTTAAACATAGAGAGGGTGTCTGCCGCCTGGACTGAGGCTGGTAATTGGTTCTACAGAAGAGGAGCTTGATAACTGAAGGCCCTGGCTCCATATCTACATTTGGAGTTTCGTGATATTACCAATAAGTCTTAATTTAAGGAACGCAGCATCATAGAGGGCTGATATGGTTCAGTGAGATCAGTGAAAAATGATGGTGCCAGACCATGCATGACTTTGTAGTTTAGGAGGAGGATCTTAAATTCTGCTCTAAATTTTACTGGAAGCCAATGTAGAGAGGCCAGCACAGGTGAAATGTGGTCACCATAGAAACCTTTGACTATCATTCAACCTCTTGATCTTTTAACCTGACCCTCCACAATCTCTGGGCCTAAATCACTTTAAATCTCATCTTAAAACCACAATACACCAATGCATCTGACTGTGTGTGAGAGCTATAAAATGTCACATTCCTACTCAGCAGCATTTGAACAGGCCAAAGAAAGCTCACCTGAAGTGCATAGCTATCAAATAGCAAATAATGGGGTATTAGAAGAAAGAACCTGTCTTCATAAATTCACAGAGGTTCATACATTCAGGTCCTTTATGTGTCCCCACTCTAGTTATACAGGAAACGAAAAGAAGACAAGGAAAATTATTGAACTGTTTATTGTCCAGAATTTTGAATAAAAGTACAAGTGAATAAATAATCATGCAAACAACTGTGCTTAACAATTATGGTTCCTGGTGATTAACAATGGATCATTCATCATCTTAACTACTATTAAATATACCCAAGTCACTTCACAATTTGACACAATGTGAACAAAATTACATTTAAAATAAATCATAATTATTACTAAGGCAATCTTAAATGTTCCCCACAATAACAGAAGCAAACGGTTTTAGTCATATACAACAGGAAAGTTTATATTGTTCTCCAACCTATAACAAAATGTCGTGTTTACCAAGCACATCCAACACAAATAAGTAAGTCTCTCTCATATTTAAGCAAAGATTATATGTTTACATATGTTACGGATACTTGACAGATTCAGGCCATACAGTAAAGGGTTGAGGAGAGGCTGACATGTAAGCCAGTATAATGACAAAAAAACACGCAACATGTTGGATACAGTGTTCATATTAAATCTGCTCTGTAATATCTCAAAGAAACAACCACAAAAAAAGTTGATCAGAGAAGCCAGATGAGGTGTGCAGGTACTGACAGCTTTTTGTCTGGTCTGTTTAGAACCAGAAAAACAAACTTTAAGAATGCTCATATAACTGTAAAAGATCAGAGACACGGGACATAAAAAATAAATGAAAGTGGAAGTGAGTCCATAGACGTTGTTGGCTTTAGTGTCAGAGCAGGCCAGTTTAACGATGGAGTAGTTGTCACAGTACACTTTGTTAATGATGTTCCCACAGAGTTTCAGAGGGACACTCATTGATATTGTCAGAAAACATATACCAGAAGAATATAACCATACTGTACAGATAAGTATTGTAATCTTGTTAGATGTCATGTGTGTGTTATATTGTAAAGGGCAACAGATAGCAAGATATCTGTCATAAGACATGACAGTTAAATTGAAAAATTCCACAGAAGTATACGAATACAAACAGAAAATCTGCAAGAAACAAACAGAAGCAGAAACAGTGTGAATGTCAGAGAGGATCTGAACCAGCAGGAATGGAAACAACCCTGTACTACCATACAGTTCATTTACAAACAGGCTGCACAGGAAAATGTACATAGGTTCATGTAAGCTTCTGTTCATGCAGATAACCACAATGAGAAAAGAATTGGTGCAAACAATGAAAACATATAACAACATAACAATCATGAAACATAAATATTTAAACAGTCCAGTGTCAAAGTAGGCAGCAAGCGTGAAATATGAAACCTGTGTAGAGTTTAACATGATGTCACCTTCTGTTGTTGTTTCACCAGCTTCAACTTGGACCTTTGCACAATTTGCAAACTGAACATTAAGCAGACATTGCAGTAATACTGAACAGATTCATTGTGAAGCAAACAGTTTCAGCAAACACCACAAATGTTGTTTTTCAAAGTCAGTGTAACACTTGTGTTAGAACTTACTGATAAAACATGTGTGACATTGTGTGAACTTGAGCCTTCACTTGTCCTGCTGTAGTCACACTCCCTCCCAGCTGAGCTGAAACTGTGGTTTGAGTTCTTTTCAAGACCGAGGACGCCCACAGCAGCACAGTGACTTCATTACGAAAGACTCCACTGGGGACACTGATTACTGGTATTGCTGATTAATTCATTCATTCATTTTCTATACCGCTTATCCATCAGGGTCGCGGGGAGCTGGAGCCTATCTCAGCTAAGTACGGGCGACAGGAGGGGTTCACCCTGGACTGGTTGCCAGCCAGGGCTGACACACAAAGACAGACAACCACATACTCTCACACTCACATTTAGGGCCAATGTAGAGCCGCCAGTTAAGCTAATGTGCATGTTTTTGGGATTGTGGGAGGAAGCCGGAGTACCCGGAGAAACCCACGCAAACATGCAGACTCCACACAGAAGGACCCAGACTGGGATTCGAACCTGGAACCCTCTTGCACCAGTCCACCAGTCCCTTCACCTCCTGTATATACGTCAGGTCATTGCCATTCCGAATGCCACCCACAACTGGTGTGTTGTCCACATACTTTCCAAGGTAGATCACATACACTGTATTGCCAAAGGTATTCACTCACCCATCCAAATTATTGAATTCAGGTGTTCCAGTCACTTCCATGGCAACAGGTGTATAAAATCAAGCACCTATCATTGTACATAATGTTTGGAGAAAGCCTGAGGTGCCCAGTTAATACAACATATGTATAAATATAAATACATCCATCCATCCATCCATCTTTTTCTGCTTCATCCGGGACCTGCTCGCGGGGCAGCAGCTTGAGCAGGGATGCCCAGACTCTCCTCTCCCCAGACACTTCCTCCAGCTCTTCCGGGTGGACCCCAAGGCGTTTCCAGGCCAGCCGAGTGACATAGTTCCTCCAGCGTGTCCTGGGTCTTCCTCGGGCCTCCTCACGGTGGGGCATGCCTGGAACACCTCCCCAGGAAGACGTCCAGGGGGCATCCAAAACAGAATGCCCGAGCCACCTCAACTGGCTCCTTTCGATGTGGAGGAGCAGCGGCTCTACTCCAGGCTCCTCCCGGGTAAATGTAGACCTTCACCTTAAGGCTCAGCTCCCTCTTTACCAAAATGGCCTGATACAACGACCATATTGCTGCTGTCGCTGCACCAATCCGCTTGTCAGTCTCATGGTCCCATCTTCTCTCACTCGTGAACAAGACCCCAAGATACTTGAACTTCTCCACTTGAGGCAGGAACTCTCCTCCAACCTGGAGAGGGCAGACCACCTTTTTCCGGTCGAGATCCATGGCCTCGGATTTGGAGATGCTGATTCTCATCCCAGCTGCTTCGTACTCGGCTGCAAATCTCCCCAGCGCATGCTGAAGGTCCTGGCTTGCACATGCCAACAGGACAACATCATTTGCAAAAAGCAGAGATGAAATCCTGTGGTTCCCAAACCAGACACCCTCCGGCCCATGGCTGCACCTAGAAATCCTGTCCATAAAAATAATGAACAGGACCGGCGACAAAGGGCAGATCTGCCAGAGGCCAACATGCACTGGGAACAGGTCCGACTTACTGCCAGCAATGCGGACCAGACTCCTGCTCTGGGAGTACAGCGACCGCACAGCCCTTAGCAAAGGGCCCCGGACCCCATACTCCCAGAGCACGTCCCACAGGATGCCGCGGGGAACAAGGTCGAATGCCTTCTCCAAGTCCACAAAACACATGTGGACCGGTTGGGCAAACTCCCATGAACCCTCAAGTATCCTGCAGAGGATATAGAGCTGGTCCAGTATTCCACGACCAGGTATGAAAACCACATTGTTCCTCTTGGATCCGAGGCTCAACTATCGGCCGGATTCTCCTCTGCAGTACCCTTGAATAGACTTTCCCGGGAAGGCTAAGGAGTGTGATCCCTCTGTAGTTGGAGCACATCCTCTGGTCCCCCTTCTTAAAAAGAGGGACCAACGCCCCAGTCTGCCACGGGATGCTGCAGAGTCATGTCAACCAAGACACGGCAGCATCGAGTTCGGGGATTGCCGCCATGACAGGCACCAGAGACCTTAGGACCACAGCTCTGAGCAGCAGCTTCCACAATGCAGTTGGAGAACATGGTCCACTCGGACTCAATGTACCCAGCCTCCCTCGAGATCTGGTCAGAGTTCTCCTGGAGGTGTGCGTTGAAGATCGCTCTGACGGAGGGTTCCGCCAGACATTCCCAGCAGACACTCACAATGCGTTTGGGTCTGCCAAGTCTGTCCAGCTTCCTCCTCCTCCAGCAGATCCAACTCCCCACCAGGTGGTGATTGGTGGACAGCTCAGCCCCTCTCTTCACCCGAGTGTCCAAAACATATGGCCGAAAGCCAGATGACACGACCACGAAGTCGATCATTGACCTCCAGCCCAGGGTGTCCTGGTGTCATGTGCGCTGATGGAAACCCTTATGCATGAACGTGGTGTTTGTTATGGACAAGCTGTGACCACCACAGAAGTCCAACAACAAAACACCACTCGGGTTCAGATCGGGGAGACTGTTCCTTCCAATCATGTCCCTCCAGGTGTTACTGTTGTCACCAACGTGGGCATTGAAGTCAACAATGCCAAACAACGCCTCTACTTTCTCAGGAGGCTGAGGCGTGCCGGACTGAGGAGCTCAGTCCTGACATCATTCTACAGATGTGTGGTGCAGAGCTTCCTGTGCTTCTGCATCATCGTGTGACACGGCAGCTGCTCTGCAGCAGAGAAGAAGGCTCTGCAGAGGCTGGTGAAAGCTGCACAGAAGACTGTGGGACGCAGCCTATCCACCACCACAGACATTTACACCTCCAGGTGCAGGAAAAGGGCCTCCTGCATCATGAAGGACCCCACCCACCCCTCACACAAACTGTTTGTCCCTCTCCCCTCAGGCAGGAGGCTGTGGAGCATCAAGAGCAGGACCACCAGACTGAGGAACAGCTTCTTCCCAGAAGCTGAGAGACTGTTGAACTCTGGAGGTCCTCTGTAGCCCCTGCTGCTACCCCCATACCTTACACCCCACACACACGTCACCCTCCCTCTCCCTTCCCCGACAACCACTCACGGAACATTGCACAATGCAGCCATTTTGCACATAACTTTACCCTACTCGTTTCATTTGCACAATACTGGTTGTTTTTATATTTATATTGTGTTGTGTTATTATATATTTATAGTACTACGTTTTGTAGGTTATTGGGCTTATACCGGGACCGAGGAAACTAATTTCGTTCCACCTCACGTTTCTACATGTGTGAAATGACAGTAAAGCTCCTTGAATCCTTGAATTCTTGAATCCAAATACATCTAAACATAAAAGCATTAAGTACACAAGATAGTTCTGTACAAGCGTACAGGGTACTGTACTGCTTGCCAGATGGCAGTCTGGCTGCATGTGTTTTCCATTCTCAGAGAAGGCCTATGACCGTGTACACTGAAAACTTCATTTTAAATGTTTAACTGGCATTAAACAACTGTTTACAGACCTCGACTTCCTTTCTCAGTTTTGACAGTGAATTCTTGTAGTTGGTGATAACGTTTGTTTGCTTGTCATTTTGACATCTGACAGGACCTGGAATGCATAGCTATCAAGTGGCAGATAGTGTGGTGTTAGAAGAGAGCACCTGCTTCAGAAATTCATGAACTCACAAAGTTCATACATTAAGCTGTGGCAGAAATTTGCAAAGACCAGTAGGAAAATTTCAGACATTATTGATGTGTTTATTGAGCAGAACTTTTTAGTTTTTCTAAGCATACAAAGAATCATGCAAACAATAATAATAATGATAACTTTCTTTATATAGCACCTTTCAAGAACCGGGTTTCCAAAGTGCTTAACGATCATTTAAAAACAAAACCAACAAATCGTATACAAATGAAAGACAATAAACGAAATATAAATTGATAATTGATGAACAAGGTTGAAGATTTAAGATAAAATGTAAAAGAAAAGCAATGAAATAAAAAACTGATTGAGAATAAATTTAAGAATTATACGATTAAAACCAATAAGCTAAAATTGACGGTAAAAAGACTGTAAAAAGACAACATCACATAAAGCCAGTCTATTAAAGGAGGGTCCATGTTATGAAATCCAGTTATAAAACAACTATACTTGACAATTATGCTTCCTGCTGATTAACAGTTGCTCTTGTTTTCTTCACTATTAAAGTATTTTCTCAATCTGACACAATGTGAAGCAAACTGCGTTCAGAAATCAGCCATCATTATCACTAATCTTAAATGTTTCCTGTGTTTCAAAAAGCAGTTTTCCATTATTCTATGACAAATGCACTGTTTGTGAAGCACAACCAGTACCTGTCAAATAGGTAAACATCTGAAATCATTAGCATCTTTTGTGGTCCGTGTTCAAGCAAAAATTATATGTTTACATATGTTACGGATACTTGACAGATTCAGGCCATACAGTAAAGGGTTGAGGAGAGGTTGACATGTAAGCCAGTATAATGACAAAAAAATGCGCAACATGTTGGGCACATGTTTCATATCAAACCTGTTCTGCAGTATTTCAAAGAAACAACCACAAAAAAAGTTGATCAGAGAAGCCAGGTGAGGTGTGCAGGTACTGACAGCTTTTTGTCTGGTCTGTTTGGAACCAGAAAAACAAACTTTAAGGATCCTCATGTAACTGTAAAAGATCAGAGACGCGGGACAGAAGACAAAAATGAAAGTGGAAGTGAGTCCATAGACGTTGTTGGCTTTAGTGTCAGAGCAGGCCAGTTTAACGATGGAGTAGTTGTGACAGTACACTTTGTTAATGATGTTCCCACAGAGTTTCAGAGGGACACTCATTGATATTGTCAGAAAACATATACCAGAAGAATATAACCATACTGTACAGATAAGTATTGTAATCTTGTTGGATGTCATGTGTGTGTTATATTGTAAAGGGCAACAGATAGCAAGATATCTGTCATAAGACATGACAGTTAAATTGAAAATTTCCACACAACTATAAGAACACAAACAGAAAATCTGCAAGAAACAATATGAAGTAGAAACAGTGTGAACGTCAGAGAGGATCTGAACCAGCAGGAATGGAAACAACCCTGTACTACCATACAGTTCATTTACAAACAGGCTGCACAGGAAAATGTACATAGGTTCATGTAAGCTTCTGTTCATGCAGATAACCACAATGAGAAAAGAACTGGTGCAAACAATGAAAACATATAACAACATAACAATCATGAAACATAAGTATTTAAACAGTCCAGTGTCAAAGTAGGCAGCAAGCGTGACATTTGAAACCTGTGTAGAGTTTAACATGATGTCACATTTTGTTGTTGTTTCGTGAACTTCAACTTGGACCTTTGCACAATTTGCAAACTGAACATTAAGCAAACATTGCAGTAATACTGAACAGATTCATTGTGAAGCAAACAGTTTCAGCAAACACCACAAATGTTGTTTTTCAAAGTCAGTGTAACACTTGTGTTAGAACTTACTGATAAAACATGTGTGACATTGTGTGAACTTGAGCCTTCACTTGTCCTGCTGTAGTCACACTCCCTCCCAGCTGAGCTGAAACTGTGGTTTGAGTTCTTTTCAAGACCGAGGACGCCCACAGCAGCACAGCGACTTCATTACGAAAGACTCCACTGGGATCACTGATTACTGGTATTGCTGATTAATTCATTCATTCATTTTCTATACCGCTTATCCATCAGGGTCGCAGGGAGCTGGAGCCTATCTCAGCTAAGTACGGGCGACAGGAGGGGTTCACCCTGGACTGGTCGCCAGCCAATCGCCAGGGCTGACACACAAAGACAGACAACCACATTCTCACACACTCACACCTAGGGGCAATGTAGAGCCGCCAGTTAAGCTAATGCACATGTTTTTGGGATTGTGGGAGGAAGCCGGAGTACCCGGAGAAACCCACGCAAACATGCAGACTCCACACAGAAGGACCCAGACTGGGATTCGAACCTGGAACCCTCTTGCACCAGTCCACCAGTCCCTTCACCTCCTGTATATACGTCAGGTCATTGCCATTCCGAATGCCACCCACAACTGGTGTGTTGTCCACATACTTTCCAAGGTAGATCACATACACTGTATTGCCAAAGGTATTCACTCACCCATCCAAATTATTGCATTCAGGTGTTCCAGTCACTTCCATGGCCACAGGTGTATAAAATCAAGCACCTATCATTATACATAATGTTTGGAGAAAGCCTGAGATGCCCAGTTAATACAACATATGTATAAATATAAATACATCCATCCATCCATCCATCTTCTTCCGCTTCATCCGGGACCTGGTCGTGGGGCAGCAGCTTGAGCAGGGATGCCCAGACTCTCCTCTCCCCAGACACTTCCTCCAGCTCTTCCGGGTGGACCCCAAGGCGTTTCCAGGCCAGCCGAGTGACATAGTTCCTCCAACGTGTCCTGGGTCTTCCTCGGGGGCCTCCTCCCGGTGGGGCATGCCCGGAACACCTCCCCAGGAAGACGTCCAGGGGGCATCCAAAACAGATGCCCGAGCCACCTCAACTGGCTCCTTTCGATGTGGAGGAGGAGCGGCTTTACTCCAGGCTCCTCCCGGGTAAATGTAGACCTTCACCTTAAGGCTCAGCTCCAGTGTTCCACGACCAGGTATGAAAACCACATTGTTTCTCTTGGATCCGAGGCTCGACTATCGGCCGGATTCTCCTCTCCAGTACCCTGGAATAGACTTTCCCGGGCAGGCTGAGGATTGTGATCCCTCTGTAGTTGGAGCACATCCTCCGGTCCCCCTTCTTAAAAAGAGGGACCAACGCCCCGGTCTGCCAGAGTAAGTCAACCAAGAGTTCAGCATCGAGTTCAGGGATTGCCGCCACGACAGGCACCAGAGACCTTAGGACCACAGCTCTGAGCAGCAGCTTCCACAATGCAGTTGGAGAACATGGTCCACTCGGACTCAATTTACCCAGCCTCCCTCGGGATCTGGTCAGAGTTCTCCTGGAGGTGTGCGTTGAAGATCGCTCTGACGGAGGGTTCCACCAGACATTCCCAGCAGACACTCACAATGCGTTTGGGTCTGCCAAGTCTGTCCAGCTTCCTCCTCCTCCAGCAGATCCAACTCCCCACCAGGTGGTGATCGGTGGACAGCTCAGCCCCTCTCTTCACCTGAGTGTCCAAAACATATGGCCAAAAGCCAGATGACACGACCACGAAGTCGATCATTGACCTCCAGCCCAGGGTGTCCTGGTGTCATGTGCGCTGATGGAAACCCTTATGCATGAACGTGGTGTTTGTTATGGACAAGCTGTGACCACCACAGAAGTCCAACAACAAAACACCACTCGGGTTGAGATCTGGGAGACTGTTCCTTCCAATCATGTCCCTCCAGGTGTTACTGTTGTCACCAACGTGGGCATTGAAGTCAACAATGCCAAACAACGCCTCTACTTTCTCAGGAGGCTGAGGCGTGCCGGACTGAGGAGCTCAGTCCTGACATCATTCTACAGATGTGTGGTGCAGAGCGTCCTGTGCTTCTGCATCATCGTGTGACACGGCAGCTGCTCTGCAGCAGAGAAGAAGGCTCTGCAGAGGCTGGTGAAAGCTGCACAGAAGACTGTGGGACGCAGCCTATCCACCACCACAGACATTTACACCTCCAGGTGCAGGAAAAGGGCCTCCTGCATCATGAAGGACCCCACCCACCCCTCACACAAACTGTTTGTCCCTCTCCCCTCAGGCAGGAGGCTGCGGAGCATCAAGAGCAGGACCACCAGACTGAGGAACAGCTTCTTCCCAGAAGCTGAGAGACTGTTGAACTCTGGAGGTCCTCTGTAGCCCCTGCTGCTACCCCCATACCTTACACCCCACACACACGTCACCCTCCCTCTCCCTTCCCCGACAACCACTCACGGAACATTGCACAATGCAGCCATTTTGCACATAACTTTACCCTACTCGTTTCATTTGCACAGTACTGGTTGTTTTTATATTTATATTGTGTTGTGTTATTATATATTTGTAGTACTACGTTTTGTTGGTTATTGGGCTTATACCGGGACCGAGGAAACTAATTTCGTTCCACCTCACGTTTCTACATGTGTGAAATGACAGTAAAGCTCCTTGAATCCTTGAATTCTTGAATCCAAATACATCTAAACATAAAAGCATTAAGTACACAAGATAGTTCAGTACAAGCGTACAGGGTACTGTACTGCTTGCCAGATGGTAGTCTGGCTGCATGTGTTTTCCGTTCTCAGAGAAGGCCTATGACCGTGTACACTGAAAACTTCATTTTAAATGTTTAACTGGCATTAAACAACTGTTTACAGACCTCGACTTCCTTTCTCAGTTTTGACAGTGAATTCTTGTAGTTGGTGATAACGTTTGTTTGCTTGTCATTTTGACATCTGACAGGACCTGGAATGCATAGCTATCAAGTGGCAGATAGTGTGGTGTTAGAAGAGAGCACCTGCTTCAGAAATTCATGAACTCACAAAGTTCATACATTAAGCTGTGGCAGAAATTTGCAAAGACCAGTAGGAAAATTTCAGACATTATTGATGTGTTTATTGAGCAGAACTTTTTAGTTTTTCTAAGCATACAAAGAATCATGCAAACAATAATAATAATGATAACTTTCTTTATATAGCACCTTTCAAGAACCGGGTTTCCAAAGTGCATAACGATCATTTAAAAACAAAACCAACAAATCGTATACAAATGAAAGACAATAAACGAAATATAAATTGACAATTGGTGAACAAGGTTGAAGATTTAAGATAAAATGTAAAAGAAAAGCAATGAAATAAAAAACTGATTGAAAATAAATTTAAGAATTATACAATTAAAACCAATAAGCTAAAATTGACGGTAAAAAGACTGTAAAACGACAACATCACATAAAGCCAGTCTATTAAAGGAGGGTTCATGTTATGAAATCCAGTTATAAAACAACTATAATTATGCTTCCTGCTGATTAACAGTTGCTCTTGTTTTCTTCACTATTAAAGTATTTTCTCAATCTGACACAATGTGAAGCAAACTGCGTTCAGAAATCAGCCATCATTATCACTAATCTTAAATGTTTCCTGTGTTTCAAAAAGAACAACAAGAAATTTTCCATTATTCTACAAACTATGACAAATGCAGTGTTTATGAAGCACAATCAGTATGTGTCAAATAAGTAAACGTCTGGGATCATGAGAAAATTATATGTTTACATATGTTATGGATACTTGACAGATTCAGGCCATACAGTAAAGGGTTGAGGAGAGGCTGACATGTAAGCCAGTATAATGACAAAAAAATGCGCAACATGTTGGGCACATGTTTCATATCAAACCTGCTCTGCACTATTTCAAAGAAACAACCACAAGAAAAGTTGATCATAGAAGCCAGATGAGGTGTGCAGGTACTGACAGCTTTTTGTCTGGTCTGTTTAGAACCAGAAAAACAAACTTTAAGGATCCTCATGTAACTGTAAAAGATCAGAGACACGGGACATAAGAAAAGGATAGAGACAGTGAGTCCATAGATGTTGTTGGCTTTAGTGTCAGAGCAGGCCAGTTTAACGATGGAGTAGTTGTCACAGTACACTTTGTTAATGATGTTCCCACAGAGCTTCAGAGGGACACTCATTGATATTGTCAGAAAACATATACCAGAAGAATATAACCATACTGTACATATAAGTATTGTAATCTTGTTGGATGTCATGTGTGTGTTATATTGTAAAGGGCAACAGATAGCAAGATATCTGTCATAAGACATGACAGTTAAATTGAAAATTTCCACACAACTATAAGAATACAAACAGAAAAGCTGAAAGAAACAATATGAAGTAGAAACAGTGTGAACGTCAGAGAGGATCTGAACCAGCAGGAATGGAAACAACCCTGTACTACCATACAGTTCATTTACAAACAGGCTGCACAGGAAAATGTGCATAGGTTCATGTAAGCTTCTGTTCATACAGATAACCACAACAAGAAAAGAATTGGTGCAAACAATGAAAACATATAACAACATAACAATCATGAAACATACGTATTTAAACAGTCCAGTGTCAAAGTAGGCAGCAAGCATAAAATATGAAACCTGTGTAGAGTTTAACATGATGCTCACTTTGGTTCATTAAAATTCTACTATGCACACAAGAAAAAATATGTCACCTTCTGTTTCACAAGCTTAAACTTGAACCTGGTTGGCACAATTTGCAAACTGAACATTAAGCAGACATTGCAGTAATACTGAACAGATTCATTGTGAAGCAAACAGTTTCAGCAAACACCACAAATGTTGTTTTTCAAAGTCAGTGTA
The DNA here is from genome assembly GCF_020382885.2 of Scatophagus argus. Classification (NCBI taxonomy): domain Eukaryota; kingdom Metazoa; phylum Chordata; class Actinopteri; family Scatophagidae; genus Scatophagus; species Scatophagus argus. The sequence continues at coordinate 25,977,397 of NC_058497.1, read as the reverse complement.
ACACTTGTGTTAGAACTTACTGATAAAACATGTGTGACATTGTGTGAACTTGAGCCTTCACTTGTCCTGCTGTAGTCACACTCCCTCCCAGCTGAGCTGAAACTGTGGTTTGAGTTCTTTTCAAGACCGAGGACGCCCACAGCAGCACAGCGAGTTCATTACGAAAGACTCCACTGGGATCACTGATTACTGGTATTGCTGATTAATTCATTCATTTTCTATACCGCTTATCCATCAGGGTCGCAGGGAGCTGGAGCCTATCTCAGCTAAGTACGGGCGACAGGAGGGGTTCACCCGCGGACCACGGACTGGTCGCCAACCAATCGCCAGGGCTGACACGCAAAGACAGACAACCACACACTCACACACTCACACCTAGGGGCAATGTAGAGCCGCCAGTTAAGCTAATGCACATGTTTTTGGGATTGTGGGAGGAAGCTGGAGTACCTGGAGAAACCCACGCAGACAAACATGCAGACTCCACACAGAGGGACCCAGACTGGGATTTGAACCTGGAACCCTCTCGCAACAGTACTAACAACTGCACCACCGTGCCGCCCACTGATTAATTCATGCCAGCAATAAACAATACAATACAATGGACTCTTATTGACATTTAAAACTATACGCCATTGCACCACGACAGTGTACGTTAGAATGACATTTCATTGCATTGGCCCCCTACTGTAACTATTTTCAGAAGTGAACAGAAGACGATATACTGGGTTAAATGTTGGACTGAATATATTCTCTGCTGTCCACACTACACTCTGTAAGGACTTCCTGTCTGAGGCATTGCATCTGCCATACCAGATAGAGATGCAGTTGGTCGATATGCTCTCTATTGTGTCTTTGTAAAAAGTGGTGAGAGTGGAGATGGTAGATAGGCTCTTCCCAACCGACGCAGGAAATGCAGACAGTACTGTGCACATTTTACAAGTGCTGTGGTTAAGGGACCAGGTGAGATCAGCCATTATCTGCACCCCCAAGAACTGCTCTCGGGAGCTCAGTGAATTCCAGGGTGGTACTGTGATAGGATGCCACCTGTGCAACACGTACAGTCGTTCCTTGCTACTAAATGTTCCACAGTCAACTGTTAGTGGTTTTATAACAAAGTGGAAGTGATTGGGAACGACAGCAAATCAGCCACAAAGTGGACCTCATGAGATACTGGTGCCCAAGCTTTGCTCAAGCTTTGTCCTCATTAATTGATTCTGGTGCTGACGCTAATGTAATTGACGATGAGCTAACTTACCAGTTGGGTATTGAGCTGTTACCCTTGCCCGAACCTGTCCCCACCCAAGCTCTTGACGGTCATCTGTTAGGGTCACTCACCAGACTGTACCAATCAATTTGCTGATGTCTGGAAACCATCAATAAACCATTCAGTTCCATGTCCTGCCCTCACCTCGCATTCCTCTGAGCCTTGGTTTCCCATGGCTTCGCCGCCACAACCCACATATAGACTGGTCAGCACGGGTAATCCGAAGTTGGAGTTCTGTCATCAAGTCTGCTTCACACAGACAGCTGCTCCATCTCACTCTTAGCCTTCTCATGGCCAGCCTGATCTCTCTAAAGTCCCACCAGAATACCATGGTCTCAGCGACATTTTTAGCAAGTCTAATGCCACATCTCTTCCTCCTCATCTGCCTTATGACTGTGCCATTGACCTTCTTCCAGGCACCTCTCCCCTCAAGGGACGACTCTTTTCACTCTCTGGCCCTGAGAGGGAGGCCATGTAAACTTATATTAATGATTCCTTGGCAGCAGGAATCATATGACCGTCCTCATGCCCTGTTGGTGCTGGATTTTTTTTGTCGAAAAGAAGAACACAACCCTCAGACCTTGCACTGACTACAGAGACCTCAATGACATAATAAAGAACCGTTATCCATTGCCCCTAATCACCACTGCTTTTGTACTACTACAGGGGGGCAGTGTTTTCACCAAATTGGACCTATGTAATGCCTATCATCGCATCGCTAATGCCTATCATTCCTTGTTTGGACAGATCACAAGAACTTGGAATACATTCGCACTGCCAAACATTTGAACTCACGTCAAGCTCGATGGTCCCTTTTCTTCACAAGGTTTAATTTTTCTCTATCCTATCTTTCTGGCTCCTGGAATGTTAAGCCTGATGCTCTGTCACACCAGTTTGTGAAGGACAGTTCCCCTGTGGAGTCAGCACCCCTTTTGCCTCCTTCCTGTCTGGTCGCCTCTCTCTTCTGGGACATTGAGGAGAGGGTGACAGCTGCCTCTGTGGATGAGCCTGGACCTAGTATATGCCCACCTGATCGATTGTTTGTACCTGATTTGCTAAGGTCAAAAGTTCTACAATAGTCACATTCTTCCATTGTATGAACCATCACAATGTTTGTACATATATATTTATATCGTGTTTTTTTCTTCTTGTAAATACTTTATTCTTCATTTTTTATTATTATTATTTGTTATTTTGTATTTTGTATGGTGCACAGGAGAGAGAAAAATCCGGAGTCAGATTCCTTGTATGGTCACATGTTTTGCGATATGTGAACCCGACACCAGCAACCATAGTCAAATGCATCCCGGGGGCCAGAGCGGGCAACATAGAGGGGAATTTAAAGCTGCTGGCGAGAGAAAAGAGTAAATATGGTAAGATTATAATTCACGTCGGCGCTAATGACACTCGACTACGCCAGTCGGAGGTCACCAAAGTCAATATTGAGTCGGTGTGTAATTTGGCAAAAACCATGTCGGACTCCGTAGCATTCTCTGGTCCCCTCCCGAATCTGACCAGTGATGACATGTTTAGCCGCATGTCATCGCTCCGTCGCTGGCTGTCACGGTGGTGTCCAGAAAACAACGTGGCCTTTATAGATAACTGGGAGACTTTCTGGGGAAAACCTGGCCTCATTAGCAGAGACGGCATTCATCCCACCTGGGGTGGTGCGGCTCTTATTTCTACCAATATGGCCAAGTTTATTAGACAACCAACACCCTGACAACACAGGGTCGAGGCCAGGAAGCAGAGTCGCTGTCTTACACACTTCTCTGCTGCTTCTGTAGGACTGCTGCCCTCCGTTAAAATTAGAATAAATAAAAATATAAATTCACACAGTAATACCAAGATTAATAATCCCATAGAAATAGTGTCAGTGCCTCGTGCTCCCATAGTCCAACCAGCACAAAATTAAAGAAGTGTTAATCATAATAACCTCATAAAAATACAAACTAGCAAATATTTAGACCCAAAAAATAGGACGGTCAGATGTGGATTATTAAATATACGATCCCTCCACTCTAAATCGCTCCAAGTCAGTGATCTAATTATTGATCATCAGTCTGATATATTCTGCCTCACTCAGACTTGGTTACGGGATGAAGAATATGTTAGTTTAAATGAATCAACTCCATCTGGTTATATTAACTATCATGTTCCTCGAGCCACAGGCCGAGGAGGAGGAGTGGCAGCAATCTACCACTCCAGTCTTCAGATTAACCCCAAACCTAAATCCATCTATAGCTCATTTGAGAGTCTCACTCTCAGCCTGTCTCACCAAAATTGGAAGTCAGAAAAGCCAGTTTTATTAGTTGTCGTGTATCGCCCACCTGCTGCTGCTTACTCAGAGTTCCTGTCTGAGTTTTCTGACTTCTTATCTAGTTTAGTGCTCAGTACAGATAAAGTCATTATAGTAGGCGACTTTAACATTCATATGGATGTTGACTCTGACAGTCTTAAGACAGCCTTTAGTTCACTCTGAGATTCAATAGGTTTCCTTCAGACAGTAAATGAACCAACACACTGCCACAATCACACACTCGATCTGGTTCTCACCTACGGCCTAGAAACTAAGAACCTGTTAGTTGTCCCTCAAAACCCTCTCCTTTCAGACCATTCACTTGTAATTTTTGAACTAACTCTAGAAGACTTTACAGCACACAACAAAAAGGTCTACTACACCAGATGCCTCTCTGAAGATACTGTAGACAGATTTAGGGATGCAATCCCATCACAGCTCCCCTCAGCACCATGTACCAGTACAACAGACCGTACTGATTTAAATGTTACTCCTGCAGTAATTGATTCCTTTGTTAATAACACTGCAGCCACGTTGCACACAGTTTTAGATATGGTTGCCCCACTGAGAAAGAAGGTTACAAATCATAGGAGGCTAGCTCCTTGGCATAATTCAAATTTACGAACACTTAAACAAACATCAAGACGGATGGAGAGGAAGTGGTACTCCTCCAAATCAGCTGAATCCCAGAGAGCCTGGAAAGACAGTCTATTGACATACAAAAAGGCCCTTCGTGAAGCCAGAACTGCCTTCATCCCTGCCCAGCGAAGCTCTGAGTTGATGTGAGGCTGTTGTTGTTGTTGTTGTCGTAGTGGTCATGGTGTTCGAGCCGTCCCTTATTTTAAAAAGTTCAGCTCGGCTGTACCTTATGCGTTTGTTTAGACAACCGAAACAAGTAGAGTTGGCCTTTAGACCAGCACAAAAACAACAAAAAAAAGGGCTTAAACCCGGGAGCGTGAGAAGCCGCTGCACTACTGCGCGCCGCCATCTGTTAACCTGCAACCAACACAAACCATCGCGTTACTCTTGCTGGGCACCTTCATCCACTTCCCATACCAAATCGTCCATGGTCTCACATATCTTTGGATTTTGTCATTGACCTTGCCCCGTCGGGAATACCACCATCCTCACCATAGTTGACAGGTTTAGCAAGATGGCACATTTCATTCCTCTTCAAAAACTCCCATCGTCTAAAGAATTGGCCAAACTCATTCTCTCGCATGTCGTCCGTCTTCATGGCATCCCAGTAGCTATAGCGTCTGATTGCGGTGCCCAGTTCACATCCATATTCTGGTGGGAGTTCTGCAAATTGATGGGGGCCTCTGTTAGCCTGTCCTCTGGTTTTCACCCCCAGTCTAATGGCCAGAGTGAGAGGAAAAACCAAGAAATGAAAGTCAGCCTCCGCTGCCTTGGGTCATCCAACCCCTCTGCCTGGTCCCAACAACTGGTTTGGGTAGAATATGCTCACAACACCCTTGTCAGGTTCGGCCACGGGTCTCTCTCCCTTCCAGTGCACTTATGGATACCAGTCCCCTCTGTTCCGAGAAAGAGGTTTCCAGCCCCTCAGTGCAAGCCCTCATTCAGCGCTGCCAACACACCTGGGCACAGGCCCACAACTCCTTTCAACGCTCCACTGATTGTTATGCCAAGTCTGCCAGCCGGCATCACTCTAAATCCCCTGATTACCAGGTGGGACAGAAGATTTGGCTGTCCACTAAAGACCTGCCTCTCCGTGTTGAGTCTCCAGAAAGTCCCTTGGTACCCGAGAATGCTGCTTTCTCCCTTATCTGTTTTGGGATGTCAGGAGCCGTCCCTTGGGTTCTGTCATGATTTGCTGTCTGTGAGTCACTGGGTTTTCCGTTTTGCCCTGAATGCTTCATCCCTCGCCCACTTCCAAGCCAGTCAGCCCATTATCACCTCAATCAGCCTCACTGCTCACCTGTTCTCCACACCGGTTACAAAGGCAACCCCTGCCCATCTCTCATTGCCAGTTTGTTCCTCTGCTATGCATGACTCTCCAGCTCTGTTTTCCAGTTTGCCTTGCCCGTTGATGACCGTGCCTGCTTCTGTTATTTCCCCCTGCCTTCCCTTTTGATAAAGTAGAATTTTACTTCGTTTTTTGAAGAAGGTTTTTTTGTTTTGATTTAATTTTTTGCTGAAGAGGTTTATGTTATTGGACTTTTGTGGAGGTTTTTTTTAGAAAAAAGATGTTTTTTTGTTGTGGCTAAATTTTTCCTGAAGAGGATTTTTGTTATTGAACCTTTTTGTGGACATCTTTGACCTGCCCAACTCCCTGGTGGACGTTTAACTGCCTCTGCAAAGCTTCCCTTATCAGATTAATAAAGTTTTTTGCTTTTTACTGACTTTGTCTTGTGTGTTGCATTTGAGTCCATATAACTCCCTGGTCTCACTACCACATACACCAGTGAACATCCAGGGCTCAGACATTGAGTACTTGTATATACTTGTATATAGCTGTTGTTGTACTGTGTTTACTTGAAAACTGTTAATTTATTAACTCTTTATGTTTTTTGAAACTGTTTTGTACACTTTTTGCTTTTTGCACTCTACTCTGTTCTTGTGAGCTGCCACCACAAGTGAATTTCCTTGCTGTGGGATCAATAAAGTTTATCTTATCCTATATAGATACTTTATCATTGTACATACTGTGTGGAGCAAGCCTGAGATGCCTAGTTAATACTGCACATGTATAAATATAAATACATCTGAATAGCAAATACATCTAAACATAAAAGTGTTAAGTGCACACGATAGAGCCCGAGGGGTTAATGAAGTGTGTTCATCATTGTCGTCCCATCTGGGTAGAAACTGTTCTTCGGCCTGTTGGTACAAGCGTACAGCCTACTGTACACTGAAAACTTCATTTTAAATGTTTAACTGGAATTAAACTCCTGTTTACAGACCTTGACTTCCTTTCTCAGTTTTGACAGTGAATTCTTGTAGTTGGTGATAACGTTTGTTTGCTTGTCATTTTGACATCTGACAGGACCTGGAATGCATAGCTATCAAGTGGCAGATAGTGTGGTGTTAGAAGAGAGCACCTGCTTCAGAAATTCATGAACTCACAAAGGTTCATACATTAAGCTGTGGCAGAAATTTGCAAAGAAAATTTCAGACATTGTTGATGTGTTTATTGAGCAGAACTTTTTAGTTTTCTAAACAAAGAAATCATGCAAACAATAATAATAATGATAACTTTCTTTATATAGCACCTTTCAAGAGCCAGGTTTCCAAAGTGCTTAACAATCATTTAAAAACAAAACCAACAAAGCGTATACAAATAAAAGGCAATAAACTGATAAATTGACAATTGGTGAACAAGGTTGAAGATTTAAGATAAAATGTAAAAGAAAAGCAATGAAATAGAAAACTGGTTGAGAATAAATTTAAGAATTATACAATTATAACCAATAAGCTAAAATTGACGGTAAAAAGACTGTAAAAAGACAACATCACATAAAAGCCAGTCTATGAAAGTGGGGTCCATGTTATGAAATCCGGTTATAAAACAACTATACTTGACAATTATGCTTCCTGCTGATTGACAGTTGCTCTTGTTTTCTTCACTATTAAAGTATTTTCTCAATCTGACACAATGTGAAGAAAATTGCATTCAGAAATCAGTCATGATCATCACTTATCTTAAATGTTTCCTGTGTTTCAAAAAGCAAAACGGTACACAATTTTTCCGTTATTCTACAAATTATGACAAAATGCACTGTTTATGAAGCACAATCAGTATGTGTCAAATAAGTAAACGTCTGGGATCATGAGAAAATTATATGTTTACATATGTTATGGATACTTGACAGATTCAGGCCATACAGTAAAGGGTTGAGGAGAGGCTGACATGTAAGCCAGTATAATGACAAAAAAATGCGCAACATGTTGGGCACATGTTTCATATCAAACCTGCTCTGCACTATTTCAAAGAAACAACCACAAGAAAAGTTGATCATAGAAGCCAGATGAGGTGTGCAGGTACTGACAGCTTTTTGTCTGGTCTGTTTAGAACCAGAAAAACAAACTTTAAGGATCCTCATGTAACTGTAAAAGATCAGAGACACGGGACATAAGAAAAGGATAGAGACAGTGAGTCCATAGATGTTGTTGGCTTTAGTGTCAGAGCAGGCCAGTTTAACGATGGAGTAGTTGTCACAGTACACTTTGTTAATGATGTTCCCACAGAGCTTCAGAGGGACACTCATTGATATTGTCAGAAAACATATACCAGAAGAATATAACCATACTGTACATATAAGTATTGTAATCTTGTTGGATGTCATGTGTGTGTTATATTGTAAAGGGCAACAGATAGCAAGATATCTGTCATAAGACATGACAGTTAAATTGAAAATTTCCACACAACTATAAGAATACAAACAGAAAAGCTGAAAGAAACAATATGAAGTAGAAACAGTGTGAACGTCAGAGAGGATCTGAACCAGCAGGAATGGAAACAACCCTGTACTACCATACAGTTCATTTACAAACAGGCTGCACAGGAAAATGTGCATAGGTTCATGTAAGCTTCTGTTCATACAGATAACCACAACAAGAAAAGAATTGGTGCAAACAATGAAAACATATAACAACATAACAATCATGAAACATACGTATTTAAACAGTCCAGTGTCAAAGTAGGCAGCAAGCATAAAATATGAAACCTGTGTAGAGTTTAACATGATGCTCACTTTGGTTCATTAAAATTCTACTATGCACACAAGAAAAAATATGTCACCTTCTGTTTCACAAGCTTAAACTTGAACCTGGTTGGCACAATTTGCAAACTGAACATTAAGCAGACATTGCAGTAATACTGAACAGATTCATTGTGAAGCAAACAGTTTCAGCAAACACCACAAATGTTGTTTTTCAAAGTCAGTGTAACACTTGTGTTAGAACTTACTGATAAAACATGTGTGACATTGTGTGAACTTGAGCCTTCACTTGTCCTGCTGTAGTCACACTCCCTCCCAGCTGAGCTGAAACTGTGGTTTGAGTTCTTTTCAAGACCGAGGACGCCCACAGCAGCACAGCGAGTTCATTACGAAAGACTCCACTGGGATCACTGATTACTGGTATTGCTGATTAATTCATTCATTTTCTATACCGCTTATCCATCAGGGTCGCAGGGAGCTGGAGCCTATCTCAGCTAAGTACGGGCGACAGGAGGGGTTCACCCGCGGACCACGGACTGGTCGCCAACCAATCGCCAGGGCTGACACGCAAAGACAGACAACCACACACTCACACACTCACACCTAGGGGCAATGTAGAGCCGCCAGTTAAGCTAATGTGCATGTTTTTGGGATTGTGGGAGGAAGCTGGAGTACCTGGAGAAACCCACGCAGACAAACATGCAGACTCCACACAGAGGGACCCAGACTGGGATTTGAACCTGGAACCCTCTCGCAACAGTACTAACAACTGCACCACCGTGCCGCCCACTGATTAATTCATGCCAGCAATAAACAATACAATACAATGGACTCTTATTGACATTTAAAACTATACGCCATTGCACCACGACAGTGTACGTTAGAATGACATTTCATTGCATTGGCCCCCTACTGTAACTATTTTCAGAAGTGAACAGAAGACGATATACTGGGTTAAATGTTGGACTGAATATATTCTCTGCTGTCCACACTACACTCTGTAAGGACTTCCTGTCTGAGGCATTGCATCTGCCATACCAGATAGAGATGCAGTTGGTCGATATGCTCTCTATTGTGTCTTTGTAAAAAGTGGTGAGAGTGGAGATGGTAGATAGGCTCTTCCCAACCGACGCAGGAAATGCAGACAGTACTGTGCACATTTTACAAGTGCTGTGGTTAAGGGACCAGGTGAGATCAGCCATTATCTGCACCCCCAAGAACTGCTCTCGGGAGCTCAGTGAATTCCAGGGTGGTACTGTGATAGGATGCCACCTGTGCAACACGTACAGTCGTTCCTTGCTACTAAATGTTCCACAGTCAACTGTTAGTGGTTTTATAACAAAGTGGAAGTGATTGGGAACGACAGCAAATCAGCCACAAAGTGGACCTCATGAGATACTGGTGCCCAAGCTTTGCTCAAGCTTTGTCCTCATTAATTGATTCTGGTGCTGACGCTAATGTAATTGACGATGAGCTAACTTACCAGTTGGGTATTGAGCTGTTACCCTTGCCCGAACCTGTCCCCACCCAAGCTCTTGACGGTCATCTGTTAGGGTCACTCACCAGACTGTACCAATCAATTTGCTGATGTCTGGAAACCATCAATAAACCATTCAGTTCCATGTCCTGCCCTCACCTCGCATTCCTCTGAGCCTTGGTTTCCCATGGCTTCGCCGCCACAACCCACATATAGACTGGTCAGCACGGGTAATCCGAAGTTGGAGTTCTGTCATCAAGTCTGCTTCACACAGACAGCTGCTCCATCTCACTCTTAGCCTTCTCATGGCCAGCCTGATCTCTCTAAAGTCCCACCAGAATACCATGGTCTCAGCGACATTTTTAGCAAGTCTAATGCCACATCTCTTCCTCCTCATCTGCCTTATGACTGTGCCATTGACCTTCTTCCAGGCACCTCTCCCCTCAAGGGACGACTCTTTTCACTCTCTGGCCCTGAGAGGGAGGCCATGTAAACTTATATTAATGATTCCTTGGCAGCAGGAATCATATGACCGTCCTCATGCCCTGTTGGTGCTGGATTTTTTTTGTCGAAAAGAAGAACACAACCCTCAGACCTTGCACTGACTACAGAGACCTCAATGACATAATAAAGAACCGTTATCCATTGCCCCTAATCACCACTGCTTTTGTACTACTACAGGGGGGCAGTGTTTTCACCAAATTGGACCTATGTAATGCCTATCATCGCATCGCTAATGCCTATCATTCCTTGTTTGGACAGATCACAAGAACTTGGAATACATTCCCACTGCCAAACATTTGAACTCACGTCAAGCTCGATGGTCCCTTTTCTTCACAAGGTTTAATTTTTCTCTATCCTATCTTTCTGGCTCCTGGAATGTTAAGCCTGATGCTCTGTCACACCAGTTTGTGAAGGACAGTTCCCCTGTGGAGTCAGCACCCCTTTTGCCTCCTTCCTGTCTGGTCGCCTCTCTCTTCTGGGACATTGAGGAGAGGGTGACAGCTGCCTCTGTGGATGAGCCTGGACCTAGTACATGCCCACCTGATCGATTGTTTGTACCTGATTTGCTAAGGTCAAAAGTTCTACAATAGTCACATTCTTCCATTGTATGAACCATCACAATGTTTGTACATATATATTTATATCGTGTTTTTTTCTTCTTGTAAATACTTTATTCTTCATTTTTTATTATTATTATTTGTTATTTTGTATTTTGTATGGTGCACAGGAGAGAGAAAAATCCGGAGTCAGATTCCTTGTATGGTCACATGTTTTGCGATATGTGAACCCGACACCAGCAACCATAGTCAAATGCATCCCGGGGGCCAGAGCGGGCGACATAGAGGGGAATTTAAAGCTGCTGGCGAGAGAAAAGAGTAAATATGGTAAGATTATAATTCACGTCGGCGCTAATGACACTCGACTACGCCAGTCGGAGGTCACCAAAGTCAATATTGAGTCGGTGTGTAATTTGGCAAAAACCATGTCGGACTCCGTAGCATTCTCTGGTCCCCTCCCGAATCTGACCAGTGATGACATGTTTAGCCGCATGTCATCGCTCCGTCGCTGGCTGTCACGGTGGTGTCCAGAAAACAACGTGGCCTTTATAGATAACTGGGAGACTTTCTGGGGAAAACCTGGCCTCATTAGCAGAGACGGCGTTCATCCCACTTGGGGTGGTGCGGCTCTTATTTCTACCAATATGGCCAAGTTTATTAGACAACCAACACCCTGACAACCCAGGGTCGAGGCCAGGAAGCAGAGTCGCTGTCTTACACACTTCTCTGCTGCTTCTGTAGGACTGCCGCCCTCCGTTAAAATTAGAATAAATAAAAATATAAATTCACACAGTAATACCAAGATTAATAATCCCATAGAAATAGTGTCAGTGCCTCGTGCTCCCATAGTCCAACCAGCACAAAATTAAAGAAGTGTTAATCATAATAACCTCATAAAAATACAAACTAGCAAATATTTAGACCCAAAAAATAGGACGGTCAGATGTGGATTATTAAATATACGATCCCTCCACTCTAAATCGCTCCAAGTCAGTGATCTAATTATTGATCATCAGTCTGATATATTCTGCCTCACTGAGACTTGGTTACGGGATGAAGAATATGTTAGTTTAAATGAATCAACTCCGTCTGGTTATATTAACTATCATGTTCCTCGAGGCACAGGCCGAGGAGGAGGAGTGGCAGCAATCTACCACTCCAGTCTTCAGATTAACCCCAAACCTAAATCTATCTATAGCTCATTTGAGAGTCTCACTCTCAGCCTGTCTCACCAAAACTGGAAGTCAGAAAAGCCGGTTTTATTAGTTGTTGTGTATCGCCCACCTGCTGCTGCTTACTCAGAGTTCCTGTCTGAGTTTTCTGACTTCTTATCTAGTTTAGTGCTCAGCACAGATAAAGTCATTATAGTAGGTGACTTTAACATTCATATGGATGTTGACTCTGACAGTCTTAAGACAGCCTTTAGTTCACTCTTAGATTCAATAGGTTTCCTTCAGATAGTGAATGAACCAACACACTGCCACAATCACACACTCGATCTGGTTCTCACCTACGGCCTAGAAACTAAGAACCTGTTAGTTGCCCCTCAAAACCCTCTCCTTTCAGACCATTCACTTGTAGTTTTTGAACTAACTAAGACTTTACAGCACACAACAAAAAGGTCTACTACACCAGATGCCTCTCTGAAGATAGTGTAGACAGATTTAGGGATGCAATCCCATCACAGCTCCCCTCAGCACCATGTACCAGTACAACAGACCGTACTGATTTAAATGTTACTCCTGCAACAATTGATTCTTTTGTTAATAACACTGCAGCCACGTTGCACACAGTTTTAGATATGGTTGCCCCACTGAGAAAGAAGGTTAGAAATCATAGGAGGCTAGCTCCTTGGCATAATTCAAATTTACGAACACTTAAACAAACATCAAGACGGATGGAGAGGAAGTGGTACTCCTCCAAATCAGCTGAATCCCAGAGAGCCTGGAAAGACAGTCTATTGACATACAAAAAGTCCCTTCGTGAAGCCAGAACTGCCTTCATCCCTGCCCAGCGAAGCTCTGAGTTGATGTGAGGCTGTTGTTGTTGTTGTTGTCGTAGTGGTCATGGTGTTCGAGCCGTCCCTTATTTTAAAAAGTTCGGCTCGGCTGTACCTTATGCGTTTGTTTAGACAACCGAAACAAGTAGAGTTGGCCTTTAGACCAGCACAAAAACAACAAAAAAAGGGCTTAAACCCGGGAGTGTGAGAAGCCGCTGCACTACTGCGCGCCGCCATCTGTTAACCTGCAACCAACACAAACCATCACGTTACTCTTGCTGGGCACCTTCATCCACTTCCCATACCAAATCGTCCATGGTCTCACATATCTTTGGATTTTGTCATTGACCTTGCCCCCTCGGGAATACCACCATCCTCACCAAAGTTGACAGGTTTAGCAAGATGGCACATTTCATTCCTCTTCAAAAACTCCCATCCTCTAAAGAATTGGCCAAACTCATTCTCTCACATGTCGTCCGTCTTCATGGCATCCCAGTAGCTATAGCGTCTGATTGCGGTGCCCAGTTCACATCCATATTCTGTTGGGAGTTCTGCAAATTGATGGGGGCCTCTGTTAGCCTGTCCTCTGGTTTTCACCCCCAGTCTAATGGCCAGAGTGAGAGGAAAAACCAAGAAATGAAAGTCAGCCTCCGCTGCCTTGGGTCATCCAACCCCTCTGCCTGGTCCCAACAACTGGTTTGGGTAGAATATGCTCACAACACCCTTGTCAGGTTCGGCCACGGGTCTCTCTCCCTTCCAGTGCACTTATGGATACCAGCCCCCTCTGTTCCGAGAAAGAGGTTTCCAGCCCCTCAGTGCAAGCCCTCATTCAGCGCTGCCAACACACCTGGGCACAGGCCCACAACTCCCTTCAACGCTCCACTGATTGTTATGCCAAGTCTGCCAGCCGGCATCACTCTAAATCCCCTGATTACCAGGTGGGACAGAAGATTTGGCTGTCCACTAAAGACCTGCCTCTCCGTGTTGAGTCTCCAGAAAGTCCCTTGGTACCCGAGAATGCTGCTTTCTCCCTTATCTGTTTTGGGATGTCAGGAGCCGTCCCTTGGGTTCTGTCATGATTTGCTGTCTGTGAGTCACTGGGTTTTCCGTTTTGCCCTGAATGCTTCATCCCTCGCCCACTTCCAAGCCAGTCAGCCCATTATCACCTCAATCAGCCTCACTGCTCACCTGTTCTCCACACCGGTTACAAAGGCAACCCCTGCCCATCTCTCATTGCCAGTTTGTTCCTCTGCTATGCATGACTCTCCAGCTCTGTTTTCCAGTTTGCCTTGCCCGTTGATGACCGTGCCTGCTTCTGTTATTTCCCCCTGCCTTCCCTTTTGATAAAGTAGAATTTTACTTCGTTTTTTGAAGAAGGTTTTTTTGTTTTGATTTAATTTTTTGCTGAAGAGGTTTATGTTATTGGACTTTTGTGGAGGTTTTTTTTAGAAAAAAGATGTTTTTTTGTTGTGGCTAAATTTTTCCTGAAGAGGATTTTTGTTATTGAACCTTTTTGTGGACATCTTTGACCTGCCCAACTCCCTGGTGGACGTTTAACTGCCTCTGCAAAGCTTCCCTTATCAGATTAATAAAGTTTTTTGCTTTTTACTGACTTTGTCTTGTGTGTTGCATTTGAGTCCATATAACTCCCTGGTCTCACTACCACATACACCAGTGAACATCCAGGGCTCAGACATTGAGTACTTGTATATACTTGTATATAGCTGTTGTTGTACTGTGTTTACTTGAAAACTGTTAATTTATTAACTCTTTATGTTTTTTGAAACTGTTTTGTACACTTTTTGCTTTTTGCACTCTACTCTGTTCTTGTGAGCTGCCACCACAAGTGAATTTCTTTGCTGTGGGATCAATAAAGTTTATCTTATCTTATCCTATACAGATACTTTGTCATTGCACATATTATTTGGAGCAAGCCTGAGATGCCTAGTTAATACTACATATGTATAAATATAAATACATCTGAATACATCTAAACATAAAAGCGTCAAGTGTGCACGATAGAGCCCGAGGGGTTAATGAAGTGTGTTCATCATTGTCGTCCCGTCTGGGTAGAAACTGTTCTTTGGCCTGTTGGTACAAGCGTACAGTGTACTGTACTGCTGGCCAGATGGCAGTCTGGCTGCATGTGTTTTCCATTCTCGGAGAAGGCCTATGACCGTGTACACTGAAAACTTCATTTTAAATGTTTAACTGGCATTAAACAACTGTTTACAGAGCTTGACTTCCTTTCTCAGTTTTGACAGTGAATTCTTGTAGTTGGTGATAACGTTTGTTTGCTTGTCATTTTGACATCTGACAGGACCTGGAATGCATAGCTATCAAGTGGCAGATAGTGTGGTGTTAGAAGAGAGCACCTGCTTCAGAAATTCATGAACTCACAAAGTTCATACATTAAGCTGTGGCAGAAATTTGCAAAGACCAGTAGGAAAATTTCAGACATTATTGATGTGTTTATTGAGCAGAACTTTTTAGTTTTTCTAAGCATACAAAGAATCATGCAAACAATAATAATAATGATAACTTCCTTTATATAGCACCTTTCAAGAACCGGGTTTCCAAAGTGCTTAACGATCATTTTAAAACAAAACCAACAAATCGTATACAAATAAAAGGCAATAAACAAAATATAAATTTACAATTGGTGAACAAGGTTGAAGATTTAAGATAAAATGTAAAAGAAAAGCAAGGAAATAGAAAACTGATTGACAATAAATTTAAGAATTATACAATTAAAACCAATAAGCTAAAATTGACGGTAAAAAGACTGTAAAAAGACAACATCACATAAAGCCAGTCTATTAAAGGAGGGTCCATGTTATGAAATCCAGTTATAAAACAACTATACTTGACAATTATGCTTCCTGCTGATTAACAGTTGCTCTTGTTTTCTTCACTATTAAAGTATTTTCTCAATCTGACACAATGTGAAGCAAACTGCGTTCAAAATCAGTCATGATCATCAGTAATCTTAAATGTTTCCTGTGTTTCAAAAAGCAAAACGGTACACAAGAAATATTTCCGTTGTCCTACAAACTATGACAAATGCAGTGTTTATGAAGCACAATCAGTATGTGTCAAATAAGTAAATGTCTGAGATCATGAGCATCGTTTGTGGTCCATGTTCAAGCAAAAAATGATATGTTTACATATGTTACGGATACTTGACAGATTCAGACCATACAGTAAAGGGTTGAGGAGAGGCTGACATGTAAGCCAGTATAATGACAAAAAAATGCGCAACATGTTGGGCACATGTTTCATATCAAACCTGCTCTGCACTATTTCAAAGAAACAACCACAAGAAAAGTTGATCAGAGAAGCCAGGTGAGGTGTGCAGGTACTGACAGCTTTTTGTCTGGTTTGTTTAGAGCCAGAAAAACAAACTTTAAGGATCCTCATGTATGTGTAAAAGATCAGAGACACGGGACATGCAATTGTGAGAAAAGTGGCCATGAGTCCATAAACATTATTAACTGTTGTGTCAGAGCAGGCCAGTTTAACAATGAAATAGTTGTCACAGTACACTTTGTTAATGATGTTCCCACAGAGCTTTAGAGGGACACTCATTGATATTGGTAAAAAACATGCAACAGGAGCATAAACCCATGCCACATAAATTAGTACTGTAATCCTGCTACGTGTCATACGTGTGTTATATTGCAGAGGATAACATATAGCGAGATATCTGTCATAAGACAAGACGGCTAAACTGAGAAATTCCACACAAGCATAACAATACAAGCAGAAAATCTGTAGAAAGCAAAATGAAGCAGAAACAGTGTGAACGTCAGAGAGGATCTGAACCAGCAGGAATGGAAACAACCCTGTACTACCATACAGTTCATTTACAAACAGGCTGCACAGGAAAATGTACATAGGTTCATGTAAGCTTCTGTTCATGCAGATAACCACAATGAGAAATGAATTGGTGCAAACAATGAAAACATATAACAACATAACAATCATGAAACATAAGTATTTAAACAGTCCAGTGTCAAAGTAGGCAGCCAGTGTGAAATATGAAACCTGTGTAGAGTTTAACATGATCCTTCTCACATAAACAGACTTCACTGTAATGACACTAAACTGATCATCAAGACAATGATTTCTAAATCTAAAATCTATAAATCTGAAATCTATAAATAAATGATTTCTTTCCCAAATTTATTATTACCTTCAATAAAGTCAATTTCATCCAGAAACAGTAAAATTACACTTAGTTTATGTCATTGTGTGTGAATAGAAACATTCACCTGATTCAGAGTCCCTCCTGACTGAGCTGAAGCTCTGCTTCTGCTTCTTTTAACCTTTTCAAGTACATGAACGCCCACAGCATCTGTCTGAGCTCATTATCAAAGGGATCAAACTCTGCTGTTCACCAGTTTGAATAAAAAATTAAAAAAACCTATTCCTGTTCTTTAAAATTACATGATGAAAAAAGCAGAGTTTCACCTCAGTCACGAGGGATTCGTACTGAAGACTTTGTTATTTCTAAATGTTCTTACTTTACTTACTTTGCTTTTCTCATAATTGTATGTCCCGTGAACAGACCAGACTATATGGCCTGAATCTGTCAAGTATCCGTGACGTCGTTAGGAGTCCATCATAAACATGGACTCCTTGCTTATTTGGTACATAATGACTGTGCCTTATAATCCCAGCATTTTGTTATAGATTGGAGAATAATGTGACATTTCTTGTGTGTTTCCTTCTGTAAATACAGGGAACATTTAAGACTGGCACATGGTGCATACTCAGACTGAGAAATGATGTGTGTACACCTGTCACCCATAATGTGATGACCACTGACAGGTGAAGTGGATATCCTCAGTTATCTCATGTCTGTGACACCTGGCAGTGGAATGGATGTATTAAGCAACAAGTGATTCACTACAGTGTTTGTTGTGAATGGGCCTGTGTAGCTGCAGACCAGTCAGGGTGGCCATGCTGACCTGTGACCTGTGCACCGGCGAAGGTGCCCACAGTGGGCATGTGAGCATCAGAACTGGACCACAGAGCAACAGAAGAAGGTGGCCTGGTCTGATGAATGTGTGTGTGTGTGTGTGTGTGTGTCTCTGACCTGGAGGAGACATGACACCAGGATGCACTGAAGGAAGAAGGCAAGCCGGTGAAGGCAGTGAAAACAAGTGAATACATCAGTAAGTCTTTCAGTTTTTATTTCTGTCTTCAGGGCCTTTCTGATACAACTTCAGTGGTGAAGACACATGAACCTCTGTGAGTTTATGTGTTTCTTAGGAACGGTCCTCTCTTCTAATGCCGTATTATCTGTGATTTGATAGTTATGTCATCCAGGTCCTGACAGGTTGCTTTTTTTAGCCAGTTTAAAGTCTGATGAGAAGGTGTCGCACTTCTGCACCATAAACATAATGAATTCAGCACAGGTACAGATGATGGATATGAAAGATAGCAGGATAACCTGGCATTGATGAAAACCATCCCTTTGCTTTTAGTTTTGTTGTTACTAAACTGTCTTGGATAAGTTGCAAACAGCAGTCATCCAGCAAAGTTTGCATTTTTACTGACATGAATTAAACATCAGTATCAGTCATTGGGGCCTTTCGTAATGAAGTTGCTGTGCTGCTGTGGGCGTCCTCGGTCTTGAAAAGAACTCAAACCACAGTTTCAGCTCAGCTGGGAGGGAGTGTGACTACAGCAGGACAAGTGAAGGCTCAAGTTCACACAATGTCACACATGTTTTATCAGTAAGTTCTAACACAAGTGTTACACTGACTTTGAAAAACAACATTTGTGGTGTTTGCTGAAACTGTTTGCTTCACAATGAATCTGTTCAGTATTACTGCAAAGACTTTTGTTTGTGTTTCCTCCATGTTCAGTTTGCACATTGTGCCGACTGGGTCCACGTTTAATCTTGTAAAAATTTTACAAATGTGCAACAAAAGGTAACAGTAGCACTTTTATGAACCAAAGTGAGCATCATGTTAAACTCTTCACAGGTTTCATATTTCACGCTTGCTGCCTACTTTGACACTGGACTGTTGAAATACTTATGTTTCATGATTATTATGTCATTATATTTTTTCATTCTTTGCTCCAATCTCCTGCTCATTGTGGTTATCTGCATGAACAGAAGCTTACATGAACCTATGTACATTTTCCTGTGCAGCCTGTTTGTAAATGAACTGTATGGTAGTACAGGGTTGTTTCCATTCCTGCTGGTTCAGATCCTCTCTGACGTTCACACTGTTTCTGCTTCAGTTTGTTTCCTGCAGATCTTCTGTGTACACTCTTATGGAGCTGTAGAATATTTAAACTTAGCCATCATGTCTTATGACAGATATCTCGCTATCTGTTATCCTCTGCAATACAACACACGTATGACGTATAAGAAGATTGCTATACTGATTGCTCTAACGTGGTTATACCCTTGTTTTGCGATGGTTGTGTTGTTATCTTTGAGTTCTCCTTTACCGTTGTGTGGGAACATCGTAAACAAAGTTTACTGCGATACCTACTCTGTTGTCAAGCTGGCGTGCACTGACACCAGTAAAATTAATATATATGGACTCATGGCCACTTTTGGCACAATATTTGGTGCTTTACTTTTAATCCTTTATACTTACATTAAGATTCTTGTAGTTTGTTTTTTGGGTTCTAAACAGACGAGACAAAAAGCTGTCAGTACCTGCACACCTCACCTGGCTTCCCTCTTGAACTTTTCCTTTGGGGCTAGCTTTGAGATACTACAGAGCAGGTTTAACATGAGCAGCGTACCCAATGTGCTGCGAATATTTTTATCTTTATACTTTCTCACATGCCAGCCGCTCTTCAATCCTGTAATGTATGGCCTGAAACTGTCCAAAATCCGTGTCATTTGTAGAAGTCTGATATCAAAAGCTGACTATTAATATGTCACCTATTGTGTGACAAAGTACATAATAAAAGTACTTTTCAGACTGTTTCCACTGTAGAAACAGGTGTGTAATGTCCAACAGTTGTGTAGTGTGTCATGACACATCACTAATGAGCTCAATGTATTTTCGAGCAAATGTACAATCACACCCGTATGCGTATGTTAACGGTGAATGACATTGTGAAAAATAAATGCACTTACATATCTCACATGCATATCTCTTCATTAGTGCCTTAGACAGTTAACCAGTCAATGTACAACAAGGCCTTTTTACTTGTATGACTGTACTATTTTTTTCTGCACAAATATTTTCACTTAAATCTCCACAAATCACTATTAAGCTGTTATAGTGTATGTGCTGTTTATTATATGTTTTTGTCACATTCATTTTAAAACACTTTTTGATCTGTTTCGTTCCTCCTCAGCCTGTTTTGCACAGAGGCCCTGAGAGGTTTCCCCACCTCTTTGTATGACTTAAGAGTTAAAGTTTTGCTGGTAGAGGCAGAGGCACAGACCACAATGTTATTCAAATTAGTCTATAATGCGGTCAGATAGAAAGATTTACAGGCATATGATAACACCATTTCAGATCTGAGAATTAATGCTAAATGCTCCAGCTAGTCAGGGATGTTACTGCTGCAAACCCACACCTCAAAATGCATGAAAATCTCACTCAGCTCGTGTGGACACATCCGCAGGTGTAATAATAGTAGGTTGGAATTGGGAGTTGGAATGCATTTAATTCTTAAAATCAGCAATTATGACCTTGGGTGAATCTGGGGGAGGGGAATGTACTTATCTTCATGAGCATAAGAGAAAAGATGGGAAAAAGTTTCTGGTGAGTACTGAGTTCAGTCAGAGGCTGAACTAAACACATACATGCAGATGCAAACACTGTTGGTGTCTGTTGCTGCTTGCCAGTTGTGGCTAATGTGTTCTGGCTGTTTGGGGTGGATAAACCTTCAGTCAAACTTGCACAAGTTACACAAATGATACCACGATCAAACTTACACAAAGGTCAAAATTTGCTTTGCTTTCTGTGTGAACATATTTGTCATTGCTGTTAAGACATCGTTGAGCTAGCTGTATAGCTTATGTCACTGCCAAATCAAAAGATATGTGAGGTCCTGCATTCATTATTCATTATTATTAAGTAGAATGTGCGGGATTACAATTCACCGTCCTGATTCATGGTTAATACAAAGAAGCTGCTAACTACAAATGTGCCGCTAGTCTTTCAGCGGTGGTGCTAACCTAGAATGACTTGATAAGCAGATTAGGCAAAGAATCAAGTAATCACTGTTTGCCTTGGGGTTTTACAATCTGTATGTCACACAGCGGTGAGGTATTGTCTCGTTTTGGTTTTATGTCTCGTCATTTCCTGTTTTATTTTGAAAAGTAAGTCTCCTCTCGTTTCAGGTCACTTGCCCTTCCTCTTGTGTCTCCGGTCTGATTGTCTTCCTGATTGCCTGATTGTGTCCACCTGTTCCCCATTATCCCTTGTGTTCAAATAGTCTGCGTTTCCCTTGTCTTGTGCCAGTGTGTTATCGTCCTCGTGCGTTCACGCTAGCTCTTTCCTCGCCACAGCCTTGAAAGTATTCTTTGTTTGCCTTTCTGTTCTTTCCTCTGTACAGAGTGTTTTTTGTTGTAATTTTCATAGCATAGAATTCTTCGCCCATAGATTAGTGACAGGTTTTTGAGTTTTTGCTTTCGTTTTCCTCCAGAAGAGTGATTCTTAGTTCGATAGTAGTTTTCCTTTTCGATAGTAGTTTTGTCCTCCTCTTTGCGAGTGATTTTTTGTTCTCCAGTTATTTTATTACCTATAGTTATTCTTTCCTCCTATGGGAGCGCTTTCATTTGTAGACAGAGCAGATATTCTCCTCGGTAATTTTGATAGCTCTTTTGTTTCTTCCCCTAGTAGGTTTCATGGTCGCGCTTCGTCTCAGGACGACACTCAGGTAATTTGTTATCCTTTTGTTTAATCACTCTGTAAATCTCTAGACGGAGCTTTCTAATAAAGACTGCTGTTGCGCAACTATCTCTGCATCTGAGTCCTATTGAGCCCGATCCTGACACTGTACAGCATACCAGATCCACTGTCCTTGGACCCTCGAAACAAGTTAATGAGTTACAGGGCAGGAAAAAACAACATAAATTTTTTAAAAGCCCTCAAATAAAAGATCTGCATCACAAATTAATGACATTTAAGGCATGTGTAAAAAAATTTAATGCATTTTCTCTGATAAACTAACTTTAAATGATTAAAAGTCATGGTCAGATTTTACTTAAAACCAGGTTGAATACTTTCATTCGGAGTTTGATATATTATTATTTATCCAGTAATTGCTGCTTTATTAGTGGAAAAATCTATTGTAGCCAGACATCTTTAAATCTTTCACAATGTCTAGTGAAAATAATTTGAAATATATAATGACACCAAACATAGAGCAATTTTTCACATGATTATATACAAAGAAGTGCAAGGTATATTTAAGCAATTTGCTAAGATTGAACTTGAGTAGAAAAAGTGACTGATGTCGCAGGGCCTTGCAGTGTGTTGTGTGTGGAGGACTAATCACAGTGGATCAGGATCAGAGCTGCTGCTCAGCTGCTGAGAGCTGGGAAGCTCTGGAGGAGAGAGCTGCTGCCACGGGTGAAGCTTCTCAATGTATAAACAAGCAAATTCTGCTCTGATCTGAAGACATTTACTGGCAGAATAGCTCAGTTTGCTTTGTCAACTCTTTGGACTGAAAGCGGATTTGTCTTCACCTTGCTTGCTGTGTATTAGCTTACAGCTAGTGTTCAATAAGGTGTTCTGGCTGTATCGGTAAATAAACACAAACAATCCTGTGACCAAAGCAGTATTATACTTGATTGCTGAGTCTCATTCCCAGGAATTTGACTGGAATTTCTCACCTTTATGTGGAATGTTGAAATCTTCTTGGACACATGAACTGACACCAACAAAGACCTCTTGCTGAACCTGAATAGGGCTCAAGGCGTTCATTCCTTTTAGTTTAAATACCTAAACTGAGATGTTTTGACACTTTTAAGCACCCTTTCAGTTAGAAATCAGTAACAACCAGTGTGTCCTTTGGTAATAAGGTCAGACTGCTGCTGTGGGAGTCTCCTGACTTGAAAAGGTTATAAGCAAACAGAGGCAGAGTTTCAGCTCAGTTAGGAGGGAATCACAGTGTGACTACAGTAGAACAATAGATAAGTGTTAGGATTTCTGCAATTTATTTAATGATGTTGTTTTTATATCAGACTTTGTTTTAAGCAAAAACAAAAAAAGAAAGAAAAAAAGGAATTTTAGAACAATTTAAACCTTTCTGAAAACTCTTGTGCAACTGTTGAATAGCTTTATGTTGTATCATCTCTTCCAAACTTTTCACTGAAGCTACATGATGTTTGCAGGGTTGAAACCAACCATTCCACCAAATGGAAATACACTGAAGGTCTTGCTTATCTTTTTATACACATTTATTCAAAGTCATCCTGACATATTTTGTATATTTGGCGTCTATCTACATGTAGCTGAGTTTATTGTCTGTTAAAAGGGCTGAAGAGATTTAATCAGGTTGTAATTAAAACTGTTGTTTTTTTCTCTGCAAGTCATGACAAACTCTACACGTGTTCCATGTTTCATACTTGCTGCCTACTTTGAACCTGGGGTTTTTAAATACTTGTATTTCGTGATTGTCATGTTGTTATATATTTTAACTGTTTGTGCGAATTTATTTCTCATTGTGGTTATCTGCATGAACAGAAGCTTACATGAACCTATGTACATTTTCCTGTGCAGCCTGTTTGTAAATGAACTGTATGGTAGTACAGGGTTGTTTCCATTCCTGCTGGTTCAGATCCTCTCTGACGTTCACACTGTTTCTGCTTCACTTTGCTTCCTGCAGATTTTCTGTGTGTACACATATGCAAGTATACAATTTAGTAATTTAGCAGTCATGTCTTATGACAGATATCTTGCTATCTGTTGTCCTCTACAATATTATAAATGTATGACGCCTAAAAAGGTGGCCATACTTATTAGTCTAACATGGTTGTATCCATTTCTCGCTATTTTTATTTTGATATCGTTGAGTGTTCCTTTACAGCTGTGTGGGAACATCATTAACAAAGTGTACTGTGATAACTACTCTATTGTAAAACTGGCCTGCTCTGACACCACAGTCAATAATGTCTACGGGATAGTTTACACCTTAACAACAGTTATTCTTGTACTTTTAATTTTTTACACGTATATAAAGATTCTTCAAGTTTGTTTTTCTGGTTCCAAACAAACCAGACAAAAAGCTGTCAGTACCTGCACACCTCACCTGGCTTCTCTGATCAACTTTTCTTGTGGTTGTTTCTTTGAAATAGTGCAGAACAGGTTTGATATGAGTAGTGTTCCCATTATGTTACGCATTTTTTTATCTACATACTGGCTTACATGTCAGCCGCTCTTCAACCCTGCATTGTATGGCCTGAATATAACCAAAATCCGCGTTACATGTAAAAGTGTTGTCTTTGGTAAAATGTAACCTTATACACTTTAATGATATGTTTGTACTTTATTGTATGTCTGTCCAGATAGATTCTTCCTCTGTTGTTCTTTTTTTAGTTTTGTTTCCCATTAAAGGTTTCTTCTTGATATGAATTGAGCATTTTAGAATGTGTTGTATGCTCTACAGATTGTGGAGACATATGAGCAGGTTAATGTCTCTAATACATTTCCTCATCTAAACATTAACAAAATGCAGACAGAAGAATACAGGACAGACGTCTCATGTCAGTGTAGGATGTCCTGCTGTACTGTTGCAAGGCTGGAGTTCACAGGGGAGAAGGTGACTTCTTTCACCTGCCATGTACTGCAGTTCACACCATCTGTCGAGGACTGGAGTGAGCCACTTTCCTTGGTTTGTGTCCTGCTTTAGCCAAAGGTCTTCAGTCTGGGCTTGGGCATCCAGAATAGTCCAGCTCAGGTTCAGCTGAGACGAGAGTAGTGGCGTGAACTGTAACCAGGGAACCACGCTCTTTGTCCTCATTTTGTCAGGAATACGACCTTCCAGCTCAGCAAAGGTCAAGGCCAAGTGAGTGGCAGCGTGTTGAAATCAGATGAGGCTGGGGAGGAGCAGAAAACAGGTTTTTGTTTGTGTTAACAGTCAAATATGTGTGTGGTAGCTACTGTCAGAAGCACAGGGCGAGACTTACATGCCAGGACCTCACAGGAGCCCACAACAACACCGCATCATGCACAGATGTTAGTTAGCCTAGCCAGCAATCGAAACATTCTGACATACAGACGCTAAAACTAGGACCAAAGGGGTTGACTGAGATTCATATAGGTTTAGTGAAATTGTCTCTGTAACTTGAAACCCTGGTGACAATGAAACAGCAGCCCAATTTTGGCCAGGGTCTCTTAGTAGAATCAGAATCAGGATCAGAATTCCTTTATTTATCCCTGGAGGGAAATTCTTGTTCTTACAGACATTGCACATGCAGTATTCCCGACCAAAAAGGAGAAAAGTGAGGAGTATAAAAAATAGGATAAACAATAAAGATAGGATAAACAAAAACTAAAGTCTCAAAGTACAGGTATTTACAAAAGCTGTATTAGTAGGTTAACCCGGTTCTTTGTAAGTACTCTACATATTGTAAATAAAGCATCATTTCTATGGAAGAAGTTGTCATGACTGCTGCTGTGGGTGTTGCCTGCTATGAAACGTTTAAGAAGGCACAGAAGTTACGTTTCAGCTCAGTTAGGGGGAACCCAGAGGATGATCACAGCAGAGCAGCAGTCATGAACTCTGCTATGTAATATATAATCTGAGCTTTATATTGATGTTAAATGAGAAAATGCTGCAGTTGGTTCAGAATGAGCAGAAATTAGCCATTAAAGTTTTTTAATCAACACTGAAGAAATCGTTAGTGTTCAGAATTGTTCTGTGAACCAAAAGGAGGATGATGATAAATGCTACAAAGTTTTCATATTTCACGCTTGCTGCCTACTTTGACACTGGGCTGTTTAAATACTTATTTTTCATGATTATTATGTCTTTATATATTCTAACTGTTTCCTCCAATCTCCTGCTCATCATGGTTATCTGCATGAACAGAAGCTTACATGAACCTATGTACATTTTCCTGTGCAGCCTGTTTGTAAATGAACTGTATGGTAGTACAGGGTTGTTTCCATTCCTGCTGGTTCAGATCCTCTCTGACATTCACACTGTTTCTGTTTCAGTTTGCTTCCTGCAGATTTTCTGTGTGTACACATATGCAAATGTGGAGTTTTGTAACTTAGCCGTCATGTCTTATGACAGATATCTCGCTATCTGTTGTCCTCTGCAATATAACACACGTATGACTCACAGCAAGGCAGCCATACTTATCTTTCTCACATGGTTGTACCCTTTTCTTGCAATCACTGTTCTGATTTCATTGAGTGCCTCTTTGCAGCTGTGTAGGAACCTCATTAACAAAGTGTACTGTGACAACTACTCCATTGTAAAACTGGCCTGCTATGACACCACAGCTAATAACATCTATGGACTAATTTACACAATTGCAACAATTTGTGTAGTAATTTCAATCATTTACAGTTACATGAGGATCCTTAAAGTTTGTTTTTCTGGTTCCAAACAGACCAGACAAAAAGCTGTCAGTACCTGCACACCTCACCTGGCTTCTCTGATCAACTTTTCTTGTGGTTGTTTCTTTGAAATAGTGCAGAACAGGTTTGATATGAAACATGTGCCCAACATGTTGCGCATTTTGTTGTCATTATACTGGCTTACATGTCAGCCTCCCCTCAACCCTGTTTTGTATGGCCTGAATTTGACCAAAATTCGCATTGTGTGTAAAAATCTTATTTTTGGTCAAATTTAAGTCATGATGTTAAAAATCTCATATTCAAAATTCCTCAAATTTTGTAACATGAAAAGAGGTGAATAAAAAATGACATTTAGCAATATAAGTGTTAACAGGAATGTGTACTGATTTCTGTTCTAAGTTTTAGTCTTTGGGGCTTGTGAAGTCTCTAAACTTAGATAATAAAGAGAACTACAGAAAAACATTGCAGTTCTTATTATTGTATTATTGTGTATTGTTTTGATAGTCATCTTTGTATGTGTTATAGCAGATGTCCTGTTACTACTTCAAGACTCCAGTAGTCAGTGAAAGGAGATGAAAGTCCTGTGATGAAACTGACCGAAAAAGTCAGTTTCAGTGAGTCAGTGTTGTGTTGTAATATTCTAGGTTTTTAAAAAATATCATCTTGAGGTTAATTCAAGGATCAAGGTTCTTTATTGTTATTGCATGCTATCACGTGAAATGAAATTTGTCCTCAGGACCAGTAGCGTACATATAAAATGATCCTAAAATAAGCATAAATAATAACTCAGACCTATAGTAACAATAATTCTAAATACTAACTGCTATACATACAATAAATAACAGTTATTCATGTAATAAATAAATAATAACTGGAGGTTAAGGCAGTTAGAAAAACTGTTATAAACAGAACATCATGTTAAGAAACAACAGCATAGCAGGACAGAGCAGCATTCTGTGTGTCAGTGACGCATGGAATTCAGTCTTACAACCCGTGTTTGAGCCTGGTGGTTCTGCTCTCAATGCTTTTAATGCAGCCTCAAATTCATCCATCCATCCATCCATTCATCCATCCATCCATCCATCCATCCGTCCGTCCGTCCGTCCATCCATTCATCCATCCATCCATCCATCCATCCATCCATCCATCCGTCCATCCATCCATCCATTTTCTTCGCGGGGACAGCAGCTTGAGCAGGGATGCCAGCCGAGTGACATAGTCCCTCCAACGTGTCCTGGGTCTTCCTTGGGGCCTCCTCCCGGTGGGGCGTGTCCGGGACACCTCCCCAGGAAGACGTCCAGGGGGCATCCGAAACAGATGCCCGAGTCACCTCAACTGGCTCCTCTCGATGTGGAGGAGCAGCGGCTTTTCTCTAAGGGAGCGCCCCACCACTAGCTCCTTTAGCTCCTTCAACGTGTGCAGCAAGATGTTGGAGATCTTCTACCAGTCTGTTGTTGCCATTTTCTCTGCTGTTGTGTGTTGGGGCAGCAGCATCAGAGCCAGCGACATGAAAACCTGAGTGACTCACAATTTCCTACTGCTAAATTCAGACTAAACTGAAGTTACTGTCCTGGGCCCTAAACACCTTAGAAACAAATTATCCATGATTTAGCAATGCTAGATGGCTTATCCTTGGCCTCAAGCTCCACTATAATGACTCTAGGATGTGATCAGGACGTGTCCTTTAACTCACACATAACATACATTTCAAAGACTGCATTGTTTCACCTCCACAATATTGCAAAAATTAGGCACATTCTGAGTCAGAAAGATGCAAATAAATCATCCATTTATTACTTCCAGGCTGGATTATTAAAGCACTCTTTTATCAGGTTGCCCAAATACGTCTCTAAAGACTCTCCAGCTAATCCAGCTCGCTTCTGCACGATTTGCTCACAAGAACCATCATGAGAGATCATATTTCTCCTCCAACCTAACATTGCCTTAAATACTCCGTTTTGAACAACAAAGTCACAGAAGTGCATTCAATCAAAAAAGCCACAGTTTTTTGAATTGAATGAATAATTTTTATTTTCGGTCACATACATCACAATGTCTATTTGTGATGTCTTATGTCTATTATAACTCCTAAAAACTTATTCTCATAAACTCTTTCTATTTCAAATCCACAAAAAAGCCACTTTATGTCTTGTTTTGCCTGACAGGCACCAAAAACCATGAATTTGGTTTTCTTTTCATTTAAAGATAATTTATTTAAATCAAACCACTTTTTTAAGCAACTTAATTCTGCTTGACTTTAATTACCAGTTGTTTCAAGTCAATCCCAGAGCAAAATTAATTAGTGTCATTTTATAGGAAATCTCATTACAAATCAAAAAAATGAAATGAAACTGTTGTTGGTGGAGGTGTTTCTGCTATGAACGTGGAATTAAGCAGACATAACAATGGAGCGACACTGGAAAGACCACGTGGCAAAATAATTCAGTCTGAGATGTGTTCATGAAATTACTGTTTATAGCAAACAGTAGTACAGTTAGACTTGTCAGAAAAGACTTTGCTCTGACAGAACTGTCAAAGAATGATTAAGCAATAGGGTTTCTGCTGTAGGGGCGGCACGGTGGTGCAGTGGTTAGCACTGTCGCCTCATAGCAAGAGGGTTCCAGGTTCGAATCCCGGTCTGGGCCCTTCTATGTGGAGTTTGCATGTTCTCCCTGTGCCTGCGTGGGTTTTCTCCGGGTTCTCCGGCTTCCTCCCACAATACCAAAAACATGCACATTAGGTTAATTGGCTGCTCTAAATTGCCCCCTAGGTGTGAGTGTGAGAGTGTGTGGTTGTCTGTCTTTGTGTGTTGGCCCTGCGATTGACTGGCGACCAGTCCAGGGTGAACCGGTGAACCAGAATATACACACAGCGTAAACGTGCACGTGTAGTGCAGTAAGCAGTGAAACTGAGCTGTGGGTGGGGCCTTGACAGCCTCGTAGTGATGTTGTCGCTCTGTGGTCTCCCCTGCTGCTTAACGGTCTGATTGCAGTGGGAACAAATGGGCTTCTGAAGTAAATAACAACACAAATATGTTGAAAACTGTCAAGATGTATTTTATATAGATACTAAAAAATATACATATATTACAGGACAGTAGTTTACATTTTACCAAACACAAGATGTTTGCATATGCTACGTATTTTAGACATCATCAGTCCATACAGCACAGGATTAAAGAGCGGCTGGCAAGTGAGGAAGTATAATGACAAAAAAATGCGCAACATGTTGGGTGTAGTGCTCATATTAAATCTGCTCTGTATAATTTCAAAGCAACAACCACAGCAAAAGTTGATGAGAGAAGCCAGGTGAGGTGTGCAGGTACTCACAGCTTTCTGTCTGGTCTGTTTAGAACCTGAAAAACACACTTTAAGAATCTTCAGGTACGTGTAAAATATTAAGGTTATGACACTACCCATTATTATCACAGTGTAAACTATCCCATAGATGTTATTAGCTGTGGTGTCAGAGCAGGCCAGTTTTACAATGGAGTAGTTGTCACAGTACACTTTGTTAATGATGTTCCCACACAGCTGTAAAGGGGCACTCAGTGATATCATGACAGCAACTTCAATAAATGGGTTCAACCATGTTAGAGCAGTAAGAATGGCAACTTTGTTATTTGTCATACGTGTGTTATATTGCAAAGGAAAGCATACAGCAAGATATCTGTCATAAGACATGACAGCTAAATTTACAAGCTGTACATTGGCATATGTGTACACACAGAAGATCTGCAGGAAGCAAAGTGAAGCAGAAACAGTGTGAACGTCAGAGAGGATCTGAACCAGCAGGAATGGAAACAACCCTGTACTACCATACAGTTCATTTACAAACAGGCTGCACAGGAAAATGTACATAGGTTCATGTAAGCTTCTGTTCATGCAGATAACCACAATGAGCAGGAGATTGGAGCAAAGGATTAAAATATATAACAACATGACAACTGTGAAAAATAAATATCTGAAAATCCCAGTGTAAAAGTAGGCAACAAGTGTGAAATAAGACACATGTGTAGAGTTTACCATCATCCTCCTTTTGGTTCACAGCACATCAGTTAAACTCTGCTTATTTAGCACTTTAAACAAAACATATTCTACCTGTTAACAGTTCAGAAATTAAAACATAGATGTGACAGATTAAGTAAACTTCAGAATCTACAATCTGCTGTCCTGATGGAGCCAGACTGTGAGCCTCCTACCTGAGATGAGACTCTGCTTCTGTTGCTTTTAAACTTTTCACAGCAACAATCCTGACATCATGTGACTGGCAGGATTTCAAGGTGTTGTTTGTGTGCTTGTGTGTGTGTGTTTTATGGTCGAGTTGATGTTGATTCTCTAACTTAATAAACAATGAGCAGGCATTTCAGGCAGAGTTGCAGGATTTTTGAAAATAATTTCTTTGTATGGGTCCCGGGTGGATAAACTGGATGTTAGAGCCCCTAAATGCATCAGCAGTGTGTTTTCTTACCAGTCTTTCCCCTTCCTGGCAATCTCCCTGCAGTCACCTGCAGGTTTAAAACATTTAATTTATAATTAAATGGTTCTCAATTAATTATTGAGTCCAAAACATAGAATAGAATAGAATGTCTTGAATGTCTGTGAATTGACGCTATATAAATAAACTGAATTGAATTGAAATCTTTGTGGGAAGGCTAATGAAGTGCAGATAAAGTGCAAGATAACAGACATAATAAAAACAGCATCCAACAAACAACTCAACATAAAGAAGCAGCAAGATAAAATGAAATGTGTTGCACAGTCCAAAATGTTGATTAAGAGTTGAGTTCTTTTATAGCACTTGGTTAAAAATTGTTGATGAGTCTGGATATTCAGGCTTCAGTGGACCAATAGCACTTTCCAGACTGCAGCAGTGTGAGCAGACCTTTGCCTGGGTGGGAGCAGTCCTGGATTGTGTTTGTGGCTGTTCACAGGCATCTGGCTCTGTATATGTCAGTCATATGTCTTTATAATGTCCTGTGTTGACTTTAGAACTCTCTCCAGAGCCATTCTTCAGCCACAGTACAAGTTTGAATGATGATACTTTCCGCTGAACATTTGTACAAAGACAAGAGCAGTTCCTGGGACAGATTTGCCAAAACAAAAATCCTCAAACAGCATTTCCATGTATGAGCCAGGTGTTCCAGGTGTGCTAACACAATGTGGAGGGCTGTGTTGATGGCGTCTCCTGTCAACCTGCTGGCTCTATAAGCGAACTGGTGCTGGACCAAACTATGAGAGATGGAGGATTTTATGTGCTTCAAGACCAGCCTTTCAGGGCACTTGATTACAGTGGAGCTAAGAGCCACAGCCATATGATCATTTAGGGGATAGGCACGATGTTTAGGAGATTTGAAGCATTTGGGGGACAGTGCAGGTAAACAGAGAGAGGTCAAAGCTGGAAGTAAATACCCCGGTAGGTCCTTCGGTACTCTACCTGGAATACGGTCGGGACCAGCAACCTTCCTGGGGTTCACGCCACAGAGCACTCCCCTGATGTGTGGGCCCAGTCTCTGAACCATCTCTGTCCAGATTGCCTTGATCTCTTCCCAGACACCATGGCCTCTGTGGACTGTAATGGACTCTTATGATTGAACTCTTCAACCTCTTAATTAATGATGTGGATTAATCACCCTCTCAGGACACCATGGACTGGTTACACCCCTCTAGAGTTTACCAGACAGGAATGTAAACCCTACATGTCTACCCTCAGGTTACACTCACCTTCAACCCAATTCAATTCAATTCAATTTTATTTGAAGTGCCAATTCCCAACACAGTTATCTCAAGACACTTTACAGGTGTGTAAACAACACTATTCCAAAAAAAAGAAAAAAGAAAAGAGAATCAGACAGGAACAGGTCCCAGCAAAACCCCACACTGAGTCAGCATTTGGTGACAGTGGAGAGGAAAAACTTCCTTTTAACAGGCAGAAACCTCAAGCAGAACCAGACTCAGTGTAGACGGCCTTCTGCTGTGACCGCCTGGGAGGGAGAGAGGGGAGAGGAGAGACAGGAGAGGGGGGAGAGGAGAGACAGGAGAGGGGGGAGAGACAGGACAGGGGGGAGAGGAGAGACAGGAGAGGGAGAGATACAGGAGAGGAGGGAGAGGAGGGACAGGAGAGGTGGAGAGAGACAGGAGAGGGGGGAGAGACAGGAGAGGTGGAGAGAGACAGGAGAGGGGGGAGAGACAGGAGAGGGGGGAGAGGAGGGACAGGGAGGATAGAGAGAACAGTGCAGAGCAGGAGCAGCAGGATCCAGGCAGGGCCATGGAGAGGGTTCTGGATCCAGCAGCACTATCAGTGCAATAGGCAGGACCATAGAGGGCTCAGGATCCAGCAGCAGTACCAGGCCTCAGGAGGGTGGGGTAGGAGATTCTGGATCCAGCAACATGCTCCAGAAGTGCTGAGAAAAGATGGAGCACAAGAGCTCTGGGGGAGAGGACAAGTTAGTGCTGTACCGGTGATGGGACATGATGAGTGAGTCCTCCTGCTCTGAAAGCTCAGTGTCTAAGGATCTCCCCCAGCTATCTAAACCTATAGCAGCATAACTAGGGGTTGGTCCAGGCAGAGCCTGAACAGTCCTAACTATAGGCTTTGTCAGAAAGGAGGGTTTAGGGGAAGTCTATTCTTAAACATAGAGAGGGTGTCTGCCGCCCAAACTGAGGCTGGTAATTGGTTCCACAGAAGAGGAGCTTGATAACTGAACCCAAGTATTGCTCCAAAGACTGTGGTCATCACCCTAATATTCAGAACAAGGAGGGATGCTGGGATCCCATGCCATGTGCTGAGATTAAACAATAGAGAGGACTGCATGTAGTCCCAGAGCCTGAACAAGAATTTTACAACCCTTTGTTTAAACAAGCACCAAAACCTCACTCATCACACCTACTTTGAATTCAAATTCTGGCCTCTCACTGGACGAGACACAATGGACCTCTTTGAGATCCAGTGACGTCATCCAGGTAACATAAGCATCCCCACTTGTATGCTGTCGCAACAGTGAGAGCTCCTCTAGCCTTTCCCTGGTGTCCTGGTGTCCAAAAGGGAGCACAACAAATCAATCTTGGTTATTTTATTTTATTTTATTTTTTTTTGTTATTTTAAGATGTAGTCCACATGTCTTTAATTTGCTGGTCGAGCAGTAAGACTGTTTACTCAGATCCAAAGAGATATTCGCACCAAATCAGCTGTTCTTGCCCCTTTTCCTGTGGATGAACAGACTTTGTCAGGAGATAACGGATTACGCCGTCTTCCCGACTGACTCAACGCCGCTGTTTTCCCACTGAGGAAATCAACGCAGCGTAAACACAAAACGAGCTTCAGTCAAGGATGGCTGAGCATACAGGAGCAGACTCCTCACGTCCTCCAATTGCAATGAATCAGAGCAACACAAAATAAGAGGCTCATGTCTGGGCAGAGACTTAGTGTGTTACAGTAATTGTTGACTGTGTTGTTGTTATTGGATCCTCCCTGCTTTATCTGCTTCTTCCCCTCCCTGCCTACACACACCTTAGACACCAACAGTCAACTGAGTGTCGGGATCACTTGGTAGCATAACTCGGGTTTGTTCCATCTCTTTGTTGGGCTTCAGATGTTTGATGCAGGTGTGACAGTAGGGATGTAAACAGGTGATTATAGCTTCTGATGGGCCTCTTATTGAGGCTGCAGCCCCTACAATAGCAGGACTGGTTTTATAAATATCAGCTCACTGCCCACAATGTCCACCCACTGAAAAATTATCACAGACTTTACCATAATCTATACATGACTGGCCCTTGTTGAACATACTTCTCAAGCCAATGTTTTGTCACATTTGGACATGAAACTGAGGACTTGCCGTGGTAGCAAGGTATCACAAGGTAGCCCTGTACTAAACCTTCTTCTGTTTTATGGTCTGGTTGACTGAGAGCATAATTTACAAAATAAACATTTTGCTGTACGAAAGATGACTGGCGAAACTATTGACTGAGACCATAAACTCATCAGGAAACAGTTTACTAAGGTCAAAAATCACTTGAGAATATATAACAAGTCTAGATGCCCTAAGAATCTACTGCACAGCTTTCTCATACAATTAGACATCATTTGAAACCAGTGGAACTGGTCCCTGGTGGACATTAGAAAGACTGCAGGTTTAAAGCACTTCCACACTGGGCTTCACTTTTCAGTCATGTAAGCTCCATCTGCTTATTATACTGTCTATACATTTAACCCATCCTGAGTATGAAGATCAGTGGGCGACTAGGAATCAGCTCCTATTATAAGCCGCTGCCTTTAGGTCACTGATGGAAGAGCTGAGCGAATATACATGCATGCAAACACATGGAGAACATGCAAACACCTCAGTGCTCCACAGTAACAACTGAAACAAGCAACTATACTTCAGTTCCTTAGGGTTTCGTCTCCTATTTAAGGTTCTTATGATACTATTTTCAATTAGAAAATCTTTAAAAACACTACAAACTAAATGATTCATGATGATTTCATAGATGGAAATATACCTGTGATGGATGGTGTTTTGGTGGTTTTAATCTGCAACTTTAAATCCATATTTTCAAGAAACAAATCAAATACCACAGTAAAAAAACCCTAAATACAGTACAGATAAACACTTTTCATGACTTTTCACATAACAGTCGACACATTTCATCCTTATTTGAGTTCCTCAAAGGCCTGACTATGATTTTCCTCCTCCAAAAAAAAGACAAAAGACACATTATGCATGCATCAGATATTTAATATGTCATGTGTGTGATAAGTCAGTGGTTTTTAAAATGAGTCTTTAGAAATGAGATAAATTACTAAATTACTTTGGCTGACTGCTCAGTATTTACATTTTTTGAATTTTATATTTGAAATTTGATGGAAATTCTTGACTTCCTGAGGCAGAATTGACCACAGAGATTTTTGACAATTTAGATAAATAAAACCCCACAAAAACAGATTTCGTAAATAAAGCTCACACTCGTTTCTTTCTTGCTGGTGAAGGTGACGAGACATATTTAGACGTCCTACATTTCAGCAAAGATCAGATTTTTGCACACAAGACGGATTTTGGACATATTCAGTCCATACATTACAGGGTTGAAAAGGGGTTGACATGTAAGAAAGTATAAAGATAAAAATATTCGCAACATGCTAGGTGTACTTTTCATGTTAAACCTGCTCTGTAATATTTCAAAGAAACAACCAAAAGAGAAGTTGATCAGAGAAGCCAGGTGAGGTGTGCAGGTACTGACAGCTTTTTGTCTGGTCTGTTTAGAACCTGAAAAACAAACTTTAAGGATCTTCATATACGTGTAAAAGATCAGAGATACTGGACATAAGATTGTGAGACAAGTTGCAACAAGTCCATAGATGTTATTAACTGTGGTGTCATAGCAGGCCAGTTTAACGATGGAGTGGTTGTCACAGTATACTTTGTTAATGATGTTCCCACAGAGCTTTAGAGGGACAATTAAGGATATCAAAACAACAATTGCAAGAAAAGGGGATAACCAACTTACAGCAATAAGCATGGCAACCTTAGGAGTTGTCATATGTGTGTTATATTGTAGAGGATAACATATAGCGAGATATCTGTCATAAGACATTACAGCTAAATTGGCAAATTCCACACTGCCATAAGAATACACACAGTAAATCTGTAGAAAGCAAACTGAAGCAGAAACAGTGTGAACGTCAGAGAGGATCTGAACCAGCAGGAATGGAAACAACCCTGTACTACCATACAGTTCATTTACAAACAGGCTGCACAGGAAAATGTACATAGGTTCATGTAAGCTTCTCTTCATGCAGATAACCACAATGAGCAGGAGATTGGAGCAAAGA
This sequence comes from Scatophagus argus, assembly GCF_020382885.2. NCBI lineage: Eukaryota > Metazoa > Chordata > Actinopteri > Scatophagidae > Scatophagus > Scatophagus argus. The sequence continues at coordinate 25,941,258 of NC_058497.1, read as the reverse complement.
ATTAAAATAAATAGCAACATAACAATCAGAAAACATAAATATTTTAAAAGACCAATGTCAAAGTAGGCATTGAATGTGAAGTATGAAATCTGAGTTGAGTTTACCATGATCCTGTTTTCAGCTTGTAAAGCAACCATAACACTGTGTGCAGGTCGGGTTAGTGGCACTAATCATATTAGGCTACATTTCCACAAATATTTAACTTCTCTGAATGATTTGAAGCATTCATAAAAATTATTATTCAGTATATAGTTTTATTCCTTTCATTAACGAAATCCATTTTCTGGAGCAATCATGGCAAATACATTATACATACCATTATTTTTATTCAAAAGCCACACAGAATGCTGAGGTGTGAAATTAAACAACACAGTTCATGACATGGTATGAATCCTGTCTGGCTGTAGTTATACCCTGAATCCCTCCTCACTGGACTGAAAGTCGTCTTCTCCTTCTTTAAAACTTTAAAGTCAGGGGACAGCAACAGTTGCAGTGTGACCTCATTACCAAAGGACCAAGGTTAGATACTGATTACTAACAGATGGAAAACCAAACTTTTAAGCTCACTTAAAGGAACAGAGCATTCACAGTATTGACTTTCTTTCCACTTGTTCTTTTAGTTTTGCCTTAACTCTGTAAGTCTTCCCTTTTTGGCCAAATTTTCAATGGCAATTCCCTACCACTAAGCACAAAAAATGTCTCATTATCTGTGTCACCATAACACTCATCCAATGTGTGGTGTTTTCAGTCCAAATTCTCTCTATTTCTATCCACTGGGGGTCTGTTGCTGTCCCATAGGCATCCTGAGCCTGTCTTGCAGTCAAAATAGAGGACTTTTCCAATAACATAACTTCATTTTCACTCCACTTTGCTCGTTACTGCTATTGTTAATTAATTCAGGGACTGTAGTATATCCGATGAGTACAAAAAGGCTGTGATGTGGCTGGGGTATTGAAAAATCTTTAACCTAATAGATAACACCTTCAGTCATTGATGTCCGAGACTTTCAGCCAGGTGGTGTCCAACTCTTCCTGGGCATTTCAACCCCAAATCACAATGTCCACCACTTGTTGGGCCAGCTTTCATGGCCATTCAATGCCCGCCTTGTCTTCCACCTCAGATACAACCTCTGCTGGGCCTTTTTCCTGATGAGGTCTACGTGGGACTTCCACTTGAAATCCCGGGCAATTGTGATTCTTGGCCATTCAATGCCCGCCTTGTCTTCCACCTCAGCTTCTCCTGCCTGTTCCAGAGCCAACAAGTGGCTCTTTCCATTGTCTCCCCCAACCATCAAACAGCTGGTCCCCTCTCCCTTCCTACTATTCCCAGACCTGTATCTTCCACAAAAACTGCAAAATACCCAGGCCTGCCACTTTCTGTCCCTGGGTTGTTGGACAGCAACTTTCTTTTCCAAGACTTCTTAACATCTGTCTTCTCACAGGGCCGTCAGTTCAATCAGAATGATCCTCTTTGCCTTCTCAGACCACATGGCCATGTCAGGACTTGGGGATGTTTGGACAATCTGGAGAAAGTGTAATTCTCTTCCCAGGTCCACTCTGATCTTCCACCTTCTGTCATGACGCTATCTGTATGTATGAGTCCAATCTGGCATCCAACCGGGATGTGTGCCAATGTTCCTCACTGTCCACTTAACTTGCACAGCTGATTCTCCCTCATTGCCCACCTGTGCAGGTATGTTGGTGTTGGAAGTGTTGTACAATGACTGCAGCAAGAAAGAGATGCAAATTGGCTCCACATCCAGTCCCTGATGTTTAGGCCATATGATTTTCCTCTGTGGTAGCTTCCACTTAGTGCAGGCTCCTTGCTATCCAAGCTCTGTGGTCTTGACATCCCCCGTCCTCCTCTAGATCTCAGACCTCTTCTTCGTTCATGTCTCTGCCCTTTGCTTTCGGACTGCTTTCTTCCATTGCTGGAAGAAGGTGGTTCCAAGTCCAGATCTTTTTACTAATGCCTTCACCTCAGGTCTGTTCATCATTGGAGTATCTGTTCTTCATGAGTGCCCTGCACTTCGCCTCCTTCAACTCTTCAAACATTGATGATAGGAGTAGCTGTAACTGTCCAGCCCTGAGGTATGGTCCTACAGATGTGAAGGTTCGAATTCTGAGCCTGCTGAGGTGTTTGTTCTTCATTGTTTTTGACTTTTTGATTCCTTCCACTGATGTTATAGGCATGCGAATAGCCGCATAAGCGTGATCCCTTTATTTACCTCACCCATTCGTCTGCCTGCTTCTTTGTCTTGGAAATATTGCTTCTGTCAGAGAGAGAGGCATCGTACCATTTCCCTAAGCATTTTATTGGACTTTCCTCAATTGATGGCATAACCTCCCCTGGACTTGGAGCTGGAACTTGTTTGTCTCTTTCCAGTATTGGATCACTTCTTGACCACCTTGGTTTGAACTGAATTCTTGGCCATATTGCTAATGTTATGAAGTGCCTTCAGTATTCACCTTCCATCTATCCACCAGTAGATACTGGAGAGTGCTGTTGTCTTGTCTAACCTGGACTTAAATTGTGGGTACAAGCAAGTGGAAATGGACCCTTAGATACATTTGGCATCTGGGTTTGTTGAAAACAAATTTCATTTCGTTTTGATTGAAGAGTGCCCTGCAACGTACCAGAGACTCAAGGGTCAATTTGTTTTGTATATTTGAAAGACAATATTTTGTCTCGGACCTTGAAAAATTTCTATGATGCTCAAGCTGCCCTTGATAAACTCTGAAGCGCTGGCCTCTTAGTGAACGTGAAGAAAACTAAGATGTTCAGGACACATTCATGTCGATCTGGACAAGATGGAGGCTATGCACAACTTCCCAGTCCCCACTAACCTGAAAGCCTTACAGAGGTTCCTGAGCATAGCGATGCAGTATTGCAGAGTTGTTCCCAACTTCTTGCAGATTTCTGAGCCATTCAGCGCCTTAAAGAAAAAGTAGCAATGTTCTTCTGGTCATCTACATGCCAAGATGTTTTTAAGGCACTTAAAGAACACCTGGTAAACCCACCTGTCACAGGTTACCCAAACTTCAATGCATCATGCAAGCATGACAGGGTTTGGGCAGTACTGGTCCAGAAAACAGACCTCGGAACAGAGGAAGTCCTAGCTTTTGCCAGCCACAACCTGAATCCAGCTGAGATAGCAACACAGATGTTTCTGAAATAAGTAGAGCACCTTAACTTTGGTCAGCTTCTGCTCAAGGGAAGGAGTGTAGTGACAAACTCTTAGAACTGCATCACCGCCCACCTGTCCAGAGTTCATTTGTGTTTCCCGCCATCTTCCAATAATGCTTTAACAACACCAACAAAACCTACACAGTGTTCAACCAACCTCTAGGAAATGTTCACTTGTTTCACTACACCTTTTGGATAAAGTGTGGTCTGTTTACTTCATTGTTTTTGGAGCCATTTCATATTTTCCATATGTTACCAACTGCATCCAGGTTCTAGTTTTTATATGATAATGTTTTCAGTTAGTTTAAAAAGACAGCAAACAAAATGTGTATTTTTTATGGGTAAGTCAAGTTCTTTAATTATAGATGGAAATGCACCTGTGATGTACAGTATGTGGTGAAATATTAATCATATTCAGGAATAAATATTCAAATAGCACAGTGCCACATTTCTATGACTGAATGAAACACTACTTTTAAAACAACGCTGGGGTCACAGGGTCTGAGTGGATGTCCGGGAGCATCACAGTAGGATCCAGGGTTCAGATCCCGTCTCCGATATTTAAACTTGTTGATTCATTCTGGTGAAGGTTAGGAAATGCCTGTGATTTTGGTGATACTGTACATTAATAAAAACAAATTGTTTGTCAAATACCGACAACATTTAATCTTTAGAATTCAAATATACGAACGTTTTTTGACTCATGCTAACTGTGTGAGAAAACAAACATCCTGTAGACTGAACTTCATCACTTTTTCACCAACTGCCATAATATTCGGTCATCTATTGATAAAAATGTGCACATTTCATCCTTATCTTCAGATGTCTGACTGTGATTCATAGTAGCACGGTGGCAACTCCCATCCTACGCTACTTCACTACATCATCAAGCTATGTCAGACTATTTTTATTGAGAGACATCTAACAGCAGGAATTACATTAATGTTGTATTATGCATGTAATTATGTTACATAATTACATCTGAGACATCTGAGCATTTTTAAAAAATAGTGACAGATTTCATTATTACAATAAACAGGTAAAACATGGTTTCTTCCTTACTGGTGAAGATGGCAAAATTTGATTGACTGACAAGTAAAGATCAAACTTTTGCACACAATACGGATTTTGGACATATTCAGTCCATACATTACAGGGTTGAAAAGGGGTTGACATGTAAGAAAGTATAAAGATAAAAATATTCGCAACATGCTAGGTGTACTTTCCATGTTAAACCTGCTCTGTAATATTTCAAAGAAACAACCAAAAGAGAAGTTGATCAGAGAAGCCAGGTGAGGTGTGCAGGTACTGACAGCTTTTTGTCTGGTCTGTTTAGAACCTGAAAAACAAACTTTAAGGATCTTCATATACGTGTAAAAGATCAGAGATACTGGACATAAGATTATGGGAACAGTGGCAATAAGTCCATAGATGTTACTGACTGTTGTGTCGGAGCAGGCCAGTTTAACGATGGAGTGGTTGTCACAGTACACTTTGTTAATGATGTTACCACAGAGCTTTGAAGAGAAGCTTAAGGATATCAACACCACCATTGCAAGAAAAGGGAGCAACCAACTTACAGCGATAAGCATGATAATCTTTTTAGTTGTCATCTGTGTGTTATATTGCAGAGGATAACAGATAGCAAGATATCTGTCATAAGACATGATGGCTAAGATAGCAAATTCCACACTGCAATACGTGAACAAACACAAAACCTGCAGAAAGCAAAATGAAGCAGAAACAGTGTGAACGTCAGAGAGGATCTGAACCAGCAGGAATGGAAACAACCCTGTACTACCATACAGTTCATTTACAAACAGGCTGCACAGGAAAATGTACATAGGTTCATGTAAGCTTCTGTTCATGCAGATAACCACGATGAGCAGGAGATTGGAACAAACAATTAAAATAAATAGCAACATAACAATCAGAAAACATAAATATTTTAAAAGACCAATGTCAAAGTAGGCATTGAATGTGAAGTATGAAATCTGAGTTGAGTTTACCATGATCCTGTTTTCAGCTTGTAAAGCAGCCATAACACTGTGTGCAGGTCGGGTTAGTGGCACTAATCATATTAGGCTACATTTCCACAAATATTTAACTTCTCTGAATGAAAAGTTTTATTTCTTTAATTAAAGCAGCTGATTTTCAGAATTCATGACAAATGCCTTGTGTCTGTCGTTATCATATTCATATAAAGCCAACAGAGGTGAGAAACTAAACATCACCGTTCATGACATTGTGTGAATCCTGCCTGGCTGTAGTCAGTCTCCTTCTTTAAAACCTTTAAGTCAGGAGACGCCCACAGCTTCAGACTTCATTATCAAAGGACCCAAGTACTAATACTGATTTTTAATTGATGGAAAATCAAACTTCAAATCCTACTCACAGTTGAAACATATTGGAAGATAGCTTAATAAAAGAGAATGGTATAACTATGTCTACTAAATCTGCTTTCTTGGCCTCTTTTTTCGGAATGGCAATTTTTTGCCAGTGAACAAAAAGTCGTCTCAATGACTTTGTCACCTTAACAGTCATCCACTGCAACGACATAAGTGTACCAACTACACACAACCAACCACCCGCTCTGCAAACCTTTCAGTCCATTCCATGAAATGGACTTTTTTCCATTTCATCCACTCAGCTATTTTTCTTATGTGCATACAGAGTTTATATATCAATCACAGGTTATTGATCAATTATCCATCATCAGTTTTTATGCTGTCACTTATCCCTGGCAGCCACTCCAAAATCCAACATGTTTTTGGAGTGGAGGGGCTTACCTGTACCCGGCTGATCTCTACATACAGCATTGTCCCTGAAATCAAACTCCTGAGTACGGATCAGGTAATGTGAGGATAATAATCAGTCCCATACTGATGCACCACTGAGTTGAGTTTGTGTCAGAAAGTTGTTTCTTAGAGTGTCTGGATGGGAACTAACGGAGGGCAACCCTCAAGCTCTGCTTGAGGACCTTAATAATTAGGTGGGAAAAGACAAAAGAACTTAAAGGGGAAGTTTAGAGGAACAAAGTTTATGCTTGAAGGGTGACACTGTATCTGCATGTGTGGGCTCTTACATTACATCACAGCTGACTTTGGCCACTTGACCACACGAACTGTGATGTATTTCTTTCTGGTGCCAATGAAGATTTTGGGGAGTGAAAACATAAAGTGTGTTCACGAAGGAAAAAGCTGAAAAAACAAATGATCCCTTTCAGTATTTCAGTAACATACAATTTGCAAAACTAGCTCGACTGCTAACCTTCTGCTCAGCGAGCTCCGCTCACAGCACAGCTGCACAGAATGAGCTCAAACTCATTCACACGTACTCATTCAGTACTGAAGCAATGGGCCTTTGTGACATCCACAACTGACAATGCAGACCCACAAATTAGTATCAGGTTACACAGAGAAATCTGTTATGTGTAGGTGGTGCTTCTTTGGTGGTTGCTCTGCTGTGAATTTCTTTCAGGGCTCATAATTTTTAGAATTACTGTAAAAATGTAAGGCAAAACAAGAAATCTGAAATCATGTCTCATTTTTATTGTTTTTCAAATCCACTGCCGGAACTTGATTCCAGTTCATTATATCCCATATTAATCAGGGACAATAAGACAACTGCATTTATGTTGAAAGTATTTGTCCAAAATCAAAATTTATTTACTGACACCTTTGTTTTCACATTGACAAAGTATCTGTGCAACCAGTCAACATTTTATAACAGAGCAATTGTTTACATGTATGTCGAATATTTGTCATTTGCAGTCCGTACATGATTGGATTGAGAAGAGGCTGTATGATGAGGAAGTACAGAGACAGAAGGATTCGCAGCATACTGGGTACACCAGTCGTATCAAATCTACTCTGAAGTATTTCAAAGCAGCAACCAAATGAAAAGTTGAGCAGAGAAGCCAGGTGAGGTGTGCAGGTACTGACAGCTTTCTGTCTGGTCTGCTTAGAACCAGAAAAACAAACTTTAAGAATTTTTGTGTAAGAGAAAAGGATTGGAATGAGAGGGACTAAGACAGTGAGAACAGTACCAAAAAGTCCATAAATGTTGTTCACTTTGGTGTCAGAACAAGCCAACTTGACAACAAGGTAGTTATGACAATACAAACTGTTTATGATGTTTCCACAAAGTGGCAAACGGATGTTTAAGGACAAAGTAATTAAAAATTTCACAAAAGAGTACAACCATATTACAACAATAAAAATGGCTGCCTTGTTTGATGTCATACGTGTGTTATATTGTAGAGGATAACAAATAGCGAGATATCTGTCATAAGACATGACGGCTAAGTTACTAAACTCTACATGTGCATATGTGTACAAACAGAAGATCTGCAGATAACAGAAGGGAACAGAAACAGTGTGAACGTCAGAGAGGATCTGAACCAGCAGGAATGGAAACAACCCTGTACTACCATACAGTTCATTTACAAACAGGCTGCACAGGAAAATGTACATAGGTTCATGTAAGCTTCTGTTCATGCAGATAACCACGATGAGTGACGTGTTGACAACAAGAATAACAAAGTAAAGCAGTGCAGTTAACACAAAATAGAAGTATCTCAGATTTCCCACGTGTATGTAAGCACTAAGAATGAAATAAGACAAAGTTGAATTTACCATCATTCTTGTTTTAGGTGACAAAATGACAACAGTTTGCAAATTATAAAAAGCTTTGCTTCTCATTTTTTAATTAAGAACATTCCTCTAACACAGGCATTATTGCCATATTTACTGAGCTTTTCGTTGACAACACGGCTTCACTGCTTTAGCACAACCAGACGAAAAGGAAAAAAAAAACCTCACAAGCAACAGAAACTTACCATTTACTCCCTATCGTCACTGAACCTTTAAATACATTTAAAGAGACTTCTTTAAATGAGAAACATTCACATTTCTGCTGTGCTGCAGTAACTAATGAGAGCCTGCTATGTCTGCTGCTTTATATGTCTTCATGACAACAGACCACCGAGGTGCTCCACAGAACGCCACAGGAAGTCCTTCCTCCCTGTGGCTGTCAGACTCTTCAACTCATCCCCTTTCTCCACACAGGACAGAACAATTTATCCTGAACTACAATTAACACTTTAAGACTGTATTCGCACCTTATCCTTTGCCGTTCTGCACCTTACCTAGATATCTCATGTATATACTCTGCTATTTTTTTATATTACTCTGTTATTTTATATTTTGTGTGATTACTTGCTACTTTTGTTTGCTTCTTCTGTATTGCAACCCTGGCACAACAATTTCCTGCGGGATCAATAAAGTTCTTATCTTAATATCAACACTGTGGTACCACCTGTCGCACCCCCTGCTGGGATGTAATGTGAAGGCTGTAATGTAATGTAAAGGATCCCTGAAAGCAGAACACTCTAGACAGAAGTCAGTTTACAAAGAGCTTTACTGAGAGTAATCAGAGTTAGCACAGCCATTCAGAAATAGTTTCTCAAAAACAGTCTTTCAGTTAGCAACGAGATAACTCAAAAAGCAAAGAGCCGGGGTGACATGTGAGTACTGTGGTCTGTGGTCAGAGCTGATTTTTGAACGGAGAAACACTGGGCAGGACGGGCGGAGGTGAAGCCTTAGCATAAAAACGAAAACAGGATCAGTCAAGTCAGTCACACAAGTGGCTCAAGGAAACCGGCTTAATCTGCAAAACATGAAAAGAGGGGTGAACTCCAAGCGAAGGAGGCTGTCTAAGTTTGACCACAGATGGATTACAAATTTTCTGAATTGCTAAAACACTAATTTCTGTTCTGTGAATCAATGCTCAGTTGTCTAAACTCATTTGCTGAATTGAGCATCATTTTGACAAAACCATAAACCATCTTCACCAAGTAAAACACTATTTACAGATCTCAGTCCTTCCTTTTGCAAAACTCTAAACACATTCTCATGCAATAAAACACAGTTGTCACCGTGATGTACTTGTGATGCAGAACAGTAACAACAAGCGCCAAAATATGAACACAAGTAAAACGTGTCATTCATTGAACACAACAATTCATTAACAAGGTGTTGTGTTTAATGACTGCTCAGCAGTTTTGGTTTTAGTTTTGTTTTTGTTTTTTTTGTACAATTTGTGCAACATCTGACAACATCGTTCAGTTTTGAGCACATGTAAAACTATTTTGAGGTGATGGTATGATTTTGCAAAAAGAATCAGAGGTTTTGTGAATGTAGCTTGAGAAAAAAGTTTTGTGTTTAGAATTCTGAGAAAAGGATTCAAAAAATGTGTTTTAGCAATTGTGAAAAACTGTAAGCCGTATACATTAACAGTAGAAGTGTTCTTACAATATCAGTCAGGACATTGTATTGCATTCTTGGTCAAGTTATTACACTTTTCTACCAAGTTAAAGGTATAATCAGGATTTTCCTTAAAAAAAAGAAAAACAGAAAGAAAAATAAAAAAAATAAAATAAACAAGTATCGACTCTGCTGCCCTCATTTCCGTTTATCAGTAATAATGGAGAAAGAGTCGATTGGAAAATTTTAATCCCAGAATGCAGTTTTGGTGTGTTTACAAACAGCCACTGACAAATTCTGCTTAGTATACCTTTAAGTGCAAATTTTATTAAATTTTGCAAAAAAAATTATAGATTTTTCTTTTTCTTTTTTTTATAGGTTTACATTTTCTTTTGTTTAAAAGATTTTCACCTTTTTATTATCAGAATCAGGTTTATTGGCCAAATTCAGACCCTATGATTGATGTAACTGTTCATCAGAATGATGGCTTGTGCAAACAAACTGCTCTTGTGAGACCTGAATGGAAGGCAGGAATTCACCAGTGATTTTCTCTACAGTCCTGACTGTTTGCTGTAGTTTGTTCCTGTCCTGTTTGGTGGTGTGATGGATGAACATAGAACAACTGATTCAGTTCTACTCTGGGTTACTGTAGAATAGAACTGGCTCAACAGCTCCTGACGCAAGATGGACATTCTGAGCTTGAACAGGAAGTACATCCTCTGCTGGACCTTTCTGGTGTCAGAGTCCATGTTGGACGCCTGTTTTAGGTGCTGGGCTTGAAGGTTTCCACAGCACACACAGTATTGCTGAGTATGGTGATGAGGTGCACTGTTGGGGGGACTCTTTCCTTTTTTCCCCCAGCGTCATCTGCTGCCTCTGGGTCTGTCTAAGGTTGTGATCCACTGTCAGGTGGAGGCAGGAACAGTGAGCTGGGTGACTATGGAGAAATGATGGTGTTGAATGCTGAACTGACAGGATCCTAGCATTTGTCCCTGAGAAATCAAGGTGATCCAGATTGTAGTGCAATCCTGTATTGACTCTGTGGACAAACTGCAGGGGGGGCAGAAGTGGGCCTGTGATGTCCTTCAGGTCGGTCAACACCAGCCTCTCAAAGGATTACATGACCACAGATGTCAGGGCAAGGGGCCTGTAGTTATTTTGGCTTAGAGATGGACTTGGATGATTGTAGATCATTTGAAGCAGGGTGGAACTTCACACAGCTCCAGTGATTTATTCATTCATCCCTGAAAGAACTGACACACGTATTCTTCACAGATACTGAATGCATAGTCATTTTGTGCAAACCTGTTTTTCAACTCTTCAGCATGACAGATCTTTGCTCCTCTAAGCTCCTTTGTCAGTGTGTCTCTGGTCTGGTTGTACAGGATTCTGTCCCACTTCTGTAGGGCTCCTCTGGATTCTACATCCACAAGAATATGTTTATGTTTTGAAAGGCATAACATTTACGATAAGATGAGATAAGATAAGTCAAGAGAGGCCTGTATTCGTCTACAGTGGGGAAATTCTCATTGTCACAGCAGCACAAGGGCAGCAAAGCGTTCACACTACTTCTTTGAATTCCTAGAACTGAGATTTTTGCTGACCTTGTTTTAATTTGAAAATTCAGTGAAAACTGATTTGGTCTTGCTTTTTTAGGATATGCCCTTCCCTGATTCGTCAAGCCCCTATCAAATCACAGGTCCTATGGCATTCAGTAGACATTATCTGCTGTGTTGCTCAACTGCACATGCATCTTTGAAATTAACCACTGGTCCGAGAACATTCACCTTCACTTTCTTGGCTGAATCCCTTTCACTGGCAAAGGGCTCTGTGAAGACTCAGCGAAATTACTACCTTGTTGTGGTGGGAACCTGTAGACAAAGACCCAAGCTCAACAGGCAGCTTGGGTCGGGTTGCATATACGGGGGGGGAGGGCATGAGGGACACAGTGGCTACCAATAAGCCCCTGGGGAAAAGGCAAAGCCCTAAGCAGAACTGTGAATGTAGCTGAAAATGAGGAACACTTTGAAGCTAATTGTGGGGGTAATTGAGCAGCTTGAACCAGTCATTTGCTAGTTCATGGGTGCAAAGACCACATCCATCCAACAAGTGGACATCCAGGAATCTAGTGACATACTGAAAGTCAGGACTTGAAACTGAAATAATTTTGACTTGAACCCGACCTCAAGGCAGAAATATAAGTTGATCCAAAATTACCTTTGTTGCTGTGATCACAGAAATAAACACTTGCTCAAGGGTTAAGGAAACGTGACAAAAAGAAACAACTGCAAATACAAAATATGAAAAAACAGCTGTCTCCAGTGTTGTATGATGTTACCCTACTTCTTCATACTGCCATACTGTTGACCACCAGATTCTTTTACAGAGATTAGAAAATCAAATTGGTATGAATGAAACTGCTTTAAGCTGGTTCAAGTCCTACCTATCAGACAGACATCACTTTGTACATGTAAATCACAACTCGTCCATGCACACTAAGGTCAGCCATGATGTTCCACAAGATTCTGTGCTTGGCCCGATCCTATTCACAATCTCTATGCTCCCACTAGGCAATGTGATCAGAAAGCACTCTATAAATTTTCACTGTTATGCTGACGACACCCAATTGTATTTATCAATGAAGCCAGATGAAAGCAATCAGTTAACACAACTGCAATGATTTATATAATGACAGATATTAAGTCCTGGATGACCCACAACTTTCTTCTATTGAACTCAGACAAAACTGAGGTTCTACTAGTTGGTCCAAAACACCTTAGACAATCTTTAGCTAATGATACACCCTTTCATAACGGACTAGCTCCTGCCTCAAGCACCACTGTAAAGAATCTTGGTGTTAGGTTTGATCAGGACTTGTCTTTCAACATGCACATAAAACTAATCTCGAGGACTGCGTACTTCCACCTTCGTAACATTGCAAAAATCAGGCATGTCCTTTCCTTAGATGCTGCTGAGAAGCTCATCCATGTTTTTGTTACCTCTAGGCTGGATTGCTGTAACTCTCTTTTGTCAGGATGCCCTAAAAAATCCCTCAGGACTCTGCAGCTCATTCAGAACTCTGCAGCTCGTGTTCTGACTAAGACTAAGAGGCGTGACCACATTTCACCTGTGCTGGCCTCTCTACATTGGCTTCCAGTAAAATTTAGAGTAGAATTTAAGATCCTCATCCTAATCTACAAAGCTGTGCATGGTCTGGCACCATCATATATCACGGCAGCACTTCTGGAGCTGCTGGATCCAGAATCTCCTACCCTGCCCTCCTCTCCCCCTCTCCTGTCTCTCCCCCCTCTCCTGTCTCTCCTCTCCCCCCTCTCCCTCCCAGGCGGTCACAGCAGAAGGCCGTCTACACTGAGTCTGGTTCTGCTTGAGGTTTCTGCCTGTTAAAAGGAAGTTTTTCCTCGTCACTGTCGCCAAATGCTTACTCAGTGTGAGGTTTTGCCCTGGGACCTGTTTCTCTCTGATTCTCTTTTTTTTTTTTTTTTTTTTTTGAATAGTGTTGTTTACACACCTGTAAAGTGTCTTGAGATAACTCTGTTATGAAATGACACTTTAAATAAAACTGAACTGAATTGAATTGAATTCTTCCTTTGTCCCATAAACACAAGTCAGTGCTTGCGGTTGCTGGAGGGAACGTCCAGCGTCACCTGCTGCATTTGCTGAAATGGCTGTGAAATACTCGTTTTTTCTGTTTTTCTCATATCTTGTGCACTGCATTACTAAATAAAATTTAGTGATTTGGGGCTAAATGAAAATAGTCCCCAACAAATGCACTATTTCCTTTCCTTGTTTGAGTAATGTTTTATTGGAAACTACAGTGCGTAGCTGTTTAAGAAAATTAGATTTATTAAATGTAATATAGTTTTTGTTTTTAAAAGAGAACAGGAAGTCAGAAAATATCACACACATTGTGCAATTAACTGATTCTGATTTAAATGAAAGCTATAATACTGAGGAACTGTATGTACTTACTGCTCTGAGATCAGGCTGAGCAAATACATTTTATTTCTTGTTTACCAAAAACAAGTGCATGATTAATGCTGATTAGAGTATTTCCTAATATGACACTCTAATCCACAAACATGAATGTTTAATTTGAGCTTTTCTTTCAATCAATCTGATTCACTTTCCGACACAATTTTAAAACAGACTTACATATAGTACGGACTTTGGTCATGTTCAGTCCGTACATCACAGGGTTAAAGAGCGGCTGACACGTCAGAAAATACAAGGATAAAACAATATGCAACATACTGTGCACACCTTTCAAATCAAATCTGCTTTGTAATATTTCAAAACAAACACCAAAGGAGAAGTTGATGAGAGAAGCCAGGTGAGGTGTGCAGGTACTCACAGCTTTTTGTCTCGTCTGTTTAGAACCTGAAAAACACACTTTAAGAATCTTCATGTATGTGTAAAGGATTAAAATTAAAGGACCAAACACTGTGAGAAAAGTGCCAAAAAGTCCATAAATGTTGTTGGCTCTGGTTTCAGAGCAGGCCAGTTTCACAATGGAGTAGTTTAAACAGTAAACTTTGTTGATGGTGTCGCCACACAGCTGTAAAGAGTAACTTAAGAATGTTGTGACAAAAACTACAAGAAAAGAGCAAAACCAGGTCACAACAATAAGTGTGGCAGTTTTGTTATTTGTCATACGTGTGTTATATTGTAGTGGACAACATATAGCGAGATATCTGTCATAAGACATGATGGCTAAGTTGAAAAATTCTACGCACACATAAGAGTACACACAGAAAATCTGCAGATAACAGAAGGGAACAGAAACAGTGTGAACGTCAGAGAGGATCTGAACCAGCAGGAGTGGAAACAACCCTGTACTACCATACAGTTCATTTACAAACAGGCTGCACAGGAAAATGTACATAGGTTCATGTAAGCTTCTGTTCATGCAGATAACCACAATGAGAAATAAATTGGAGCAAACAGTTAAAATATATAAAGATATGATAATAAGAAAGTTTAAATATCTAAAAAGCCCAGTGTCAAAGTAGGCAGCAAGTATGAAATATAAAGGCCGAGTTGAGTTTCCATTCATCTTCATTTCAGCTTGTAAAGCAACCACAGCATATTTCAGTGGATGAAATTTTACATTTTAACACAGATTTCCTGCAAAAGCTCAACCATGAAATACACAAACAATAACATGTATTTACGCAAGAGAAAATTATGGTAAAGAACTTAAATGTGAAAAATACCACAGTGTGAAAGCTAACATTCACTTGTTGCAGTCAGACTGAGTCCCTCGCAACTGAGCTGAAACCTTTCCTGCTTGTTTTAAAGGGTTCAAGGCAGCAGACTGACCTCATTAAAGGTCCCTCACGTTTTAGAAACTTTCCTGTCAGCACTGCTAAATGATAACAATAATAAGTATTGTATTCAATTTATTTTTGCCCCAAAAGAAAATAAAGATTTTTTATTTCTGTTATTCATCTAATTTATGTGCACTTGTTTCATTTGAGCTCAAAGTCTGTACTGCATTTTAACAGCATTAAAAAATAAACATATCAGAGGCATGTTTTACTGCGCTGAGTGCACGTTTTGATTAATTTGTGAAAACTTAGCAAAACGATGGCTGCTGTGCCACAAGCAGCAATGAGTACATTACGTTCCCAAGTTAAAGAAGAATTTATCATTTCAACTGCTGTTCAGCTTTCTGGCGATTTGTTTCATATCGAGGATGTCATCAAACTCAGCTTTTTACCTCCTTTTGATGACATTCTTTCACATTCATTCACTCATTCACAACATTCTTTGACTTATCAAGAATGTTGCTGCATGTAAAGCAGTTGCTGGCTGGCCTCCATCTTTGCTTTGAAGGTCAGTTGTTGTCCTTGCAGGATTTACAGGTCGTCCTCCTGAGGGGCTCCAGGGCATACGGACCAGATGTTCAGTCTATTGTCTCGTACTTTGTGCTTCTTCCTGACTCAAACACTAAAACATCTGCAGTTGTACAGAGAGATACCTACAGTGGCAGAGTAATGTAACGGAAATGTCTTTGAGAGATAGCCGATCCAAATAGGATGAGCCAAGAACAGATTGGATTGGCCCTCAGCTGGAACAGGAAGTACATTCTCTATGGGGCCTTTTTGGTGTCAGAGTTTAGTTGGGTGACCATTTAGGTTCTGGGAGAGACAGTGGTCAAGTTGTTCTAAACCTGAATCACAATCAGAATCAAAATACTTCTGATTCTTACCGGCTGTTCAACCTTCTGTCTGTGTGCACACTTCTTACCATCCTGAATAAGGCTGATGAATGTTGTGTGGTCTGCAAACGAGGAGTTTAAGTAAGAAAGTTCAACAGACGGTCTCCAGAGGATTTGCAGAGGGAGACGAACAGTGGGGAGAGTGCAGATCCCTGTGGGACTCCAGTGCTGTTTGACCGGATGCTGGATGTGATTGGGAGCTGGGTGAATTTGTGGCAGAATATTTCTGAGATGATGGTGTTGAACCGTTTGCTGGCAGGATGCTTTGTCCCTGGCAAGTCGACGTGTTGCAGGATGTAGCGCAGTCCAAGTCTCTGCATCGTTCGCTGGCCTGGAGACAAATTGCAAGGGGAAGGAGCATCAGGAGGCCTTTGGTGTCCTTCAGGTGAGCCAACATTAATCCCTCGAAGGATTTCATGACCACCAATGTCAGGGCAAGGGGTCTGAAGTCATTTTGTCTTGAGATTAAGGGTTTCTTAAGGGATCAGGATGATTGTAGATCATTTGAAGAATGAGTAATGATGACCTTTTTAATGTACTGACACAGTATGTCTGTGTCCAGTCAACATTTTATAACAGAGCAATTGTTTACATGCATGTCGAGCCCCAACCCCAGGCCTGGCTCCAGGGTGAGGCCCCAGTAACGCCAATCAATCAACGCTAATCTGCAAGACATGAAAAGAACGGTGAACTCTAAGCAACACAGGTTGTCTAAGTTTGACCACAGATGGATTAATCACCTTGGCGATGAGAAAAGAACCCAGAAGCCGAAGAGAGAGATTTTTGGAGTACAACTTCAAGGGGAATGTTTTGGCAGAAAGCCACACCTCTTGACCCATGCCATAGCTGGGATGCTCTCGTGTCTCTCCACACCCGGTGACAATGGCAATGATGGTGTTGGACCAAGGGAACAACTAAATCTGACACCTCTTGCTTCAAAATTTGACAAGTCTGTGGCAGCGCTGGTCAACGATTTGTAGCATGCTCGACTCAGGGAAGGTGGTCAGGCCAGGAAGCAGGATTGCAGGCACAGCACCCAGCACAGGGCTGACTCCAGGTCTAGGTTTGCACTTTTGTTTTCACTGTTTGTCTGAGGATAGAAACCAGAGGAAAGACTGACCAAGGCCCCCAGAGCCAAACAAAAAGCAAACTGGGAGGCAAACTGGGGGTCCCATTCAGAGACAAAGGATTCCCACTGAAGCACCTGGGAACAGGCTGAAGCAGGAACATATACGCACTCAGGAGGTTCTGTTCCTGGCTTGGAGCCTCCCAAACTACTGACTCAATCTCCCAAGAGATTGTAGCAAAGACCATCTAGGAGGGGAGGATGGGTTCTGGAGCAGCCTCATTATCTGACTCTGCAAACAAGTTGGCAAGACAGGGCATCTGGCTTGATGTTTCGGGATCCAGGTCTGTAAGTCAAGGTAAAGTTAAAGCAGCTGAAAAACAAAGACCACCGGTCCTGCCTAGAGTTCAGCCTTTTGGTGGACTGAATATTAGCAAGGTTATTGTCATCTGTCTAAACCAAAAAAGTAACGTCAGCCCCCTCCAGCCAGTGTCGCCACTCCTCCAAGACTACTTTTACAGTTAACAACTCACAATTACCCACATCGTACTTGTGCTTAGCAGGGACCAGGCGATGGGGGGAAAAGGTGCAAGGATGGAGTTTATTACTCAACTCAGGGTCTTGAGAGAGCACAGCTCCTTCACCTGTGTCAGTTGCACTGACCTGAACAATGAATTGGCAGCACGGGTTGGTGTGGAGAACAGGGTTTTGAGGAATTAAAAGGCCTCATCTGCCTCAGGTGGTCAAAAAGCAATCTTAACAGATTTCTGTCTGGTCACAGTGGCAGCCACTGAACTAAAGTTCCCAGTAAACCTACGATAAAAGTTGGCAAATTCTAGGAAATGTAGCTGGTTTCTGGACTGGGGTTTTAGCCAATTCAAGTCAAGTCAGTTCAAGAGGTTTTGATGGTCATTTCAGCCATTTACAGTAACAGTGAACAATAAAATAAAACAGTGTTCCTCCAGGGACCAGGTGCTACACTAGAAATTAAATACGCACTGTACATAGTGCAAACTGACACAAGACAATACATAATGCACAGGACTAAGCATAGTGTACAAGGACTGTGCGGACTACACACACAGCACAGAGACTATACAAGACCATACATAGTGCACAGATACAATAGATACAACAGTAAAGACGTGGCGTGAAATTCACACTTTTCAGCTTTCACAAACAACTTATTCTCCAGGGGTCTCTGAAGGACAGATCTGACATGAACCACATGTTCATCAAGCGACTTAGAGAAGATAAAAATATCTAATCAAGAAAAAGTTTACCTCAGTAGTTTGAGTGTGTAGGATTTAGGTGCAGGACTGGAATGTTCATAATGATGTTTTCATTTGTGTATAAACTAAGAATCCTTTTGTTTGATGGTCAACCTGGATAAAATGGGTAAAATAATAATTAAAAAAATCTACAGTATCCCAGAATCGACAAACCAAACACTGGCTCTAAAGAGGGCCTTTCTCATTTATTGTGATTATGGAGGTCAGGCGAGGGGTGTTCAGTTTAGATTAGATAAGATTCAACTTTATTGTCATTACACATGTACAGGTACAGGGCAACGAAATGCAGTGCCCAGATTACATCTGGCTGTAATCTGCAACCTTGCTATCAGGCGCCAATAAATTCTACATACTGGACACATACATTTAAAATTGACTCATTTCCACTCCCATGGTTTGGGATTTCTTTCCTGAAAGTTGCGAAGTTAGTAACACTTCTGTGACCTTCCCAACTGACAAGAATGGGAAAGTAACTGCTAAGCTCCCGCCAAAATAATAAGTTTGCTTTAAGAAATTATATTTGTCTCTAACCCATTAAAATTAGTTAAGCCGTATACATTAAGAGTAGAAATGTTCTTACAATATCAGTCAGGACATTGTATTGCATTCTTGGGTTAAAGGTATAATCAGGATTAAGAAATAAAGAAAAATAAACATAAAAAAATAAACAAGTATCGACTCCGCTGCCCTCGTTTCCGTTGATTGGTAAGTTTCAATCCCAGAATGCAGTTTTGGTGTGTTTACAAACAGCCACTGACAAATTCCGCTTAGTATAAGTTTAAATGCAAATTTTATTAAACTTTCAAAGATTAAGATTTTTTTTGTAAAATTTCTGAATTTATATTCTGATGTTAAAATTCTGGATGACAGGAAGGCCAAAATCATCCTCACAAAAGTGAGCAAAAAAGTTAATAAATGGAAAAATAATTAATAGAATAGAATAGTCTTTACTAGTCATTGTACATGGGACAATGAAATTGAGGGGGATGCTTGGAGCCGTCGTACACCACAAAAAATGTAAATACATACATATATATATATGTACTGTATATATATCCAAATATGTTCACTTTCTTATTTCTGATTGTACACTTTTTATAAAAACATTTTAGGATATTAAGTTCTGATATGAGCATGCGTGACAAATGCTCTGCCTCGTTGATATGAGCTGTTTTTTATTGTCATGATGCAAAATTAGATTTGTGAACATCTGAATGTTTGTAGTTTTAATAATTTTCTTAATTCTTAATAGTATATTTTTAAATTAATTGACTGGTAGATTTGATATTGATATTTATGAGTGGAATGTATCTTTAAATTCTTGCACATCCAGTAGTTTTTGTTTTGTTTCTCTATATTTAAGAATATTGCTGTTTGCATTATTTTCATACCCCAGTCAAAATTAATTGTTGTTAATAATCACTTTTCTGCTGTTCCTTTCACATAAAAATCTTTAATTTTTTTAATTGTTTTTAACAGATGGTTGTCATGATGTACTGGTTTAGACTTCTTAATAATAATAATAATAAGTGGTTAATCACAGTAAATTAACGCTTAAACATGATAACGTACGGGTCAGTTTATAAGTTAAGGAACAAGTGTAACAAGTCTACATGACGATGAAAGGGTGTCCTCTGATCTCCATCTTTAGCAAAAATAATCTGGAGAATGGACAAGTTAAGTTGAAACAAAACAGTTAATTTTCAGTTGTGAACTTCATGACATTACATCATCATCACATGAACAGTGACAGAAAGACACTGGCACATTTTCCACATTCAGTCTGCACATTTCAAGGCGATAGATAATTAATAATTTACATTTTTTACATTTTCAGTCTGTCTGAACAGTCAGGGTTTTATAGCAGAACAGATGTTTGTATGTTTTGCGTATTTTGGTCATTTGCAGTCCGTACATGATTGGATTGAGAAGAGGCTGTATGATGAGGAAGTACAGAGACAGAAGGATTCGCAGCATACTGGGTACACCAGTCGTATCAAATCTACTCTGAAGTATTTCAAAGCAGCAACCAAATGAAAAGTTGAGCAGAGAAGCCAGGTGAGGTGTGCAGGTACTGACAGCTTTCTGTCTGGTCTGCTTAGAACCAGAAAAACAAACTTTAAGAATTTTTGTGTAAGAGAAAAGGATTGGAATGAGAGGGACTAAGACAGTGAGACCAATGCCAAAAAGTCCATAAATGTTGTTCACTTTGGTGTCAGAACAAGCCAATTTGACAACAAGGTAGTTATGACAATACAAACTGTTTATGATGTTTCCACAAAGTGGCAAACGGATGTTTAAGGACAAAGTAATTAAAAATTTCACAAAAGAGTACAACCATATTACAACAATAAAAATGGCTGCCTTGTCTGATGTCATACATGTGTTATATTGTAGAGGATAACAAATAGCGAGATATCTGTCATAAGACATGACGGCTAAGTTACTAAACTCTACACTCCCATAAGTATATATACTGAAAATCTGTAGGAAGCAAAAGGGAACAGACACAGTGTGAACGTCAGAGAGGATCTGAACCAGCAGGAATGGAAACAACCCTGTACTACCATACAGTTCATTTACAAACAGGCTGCACAGGAAAATGTACATAGGTTCATGTAAGCTTCTGTTCATGCAGATAACCACGATGAGTGACGTGTTGACAACAAGAATAACAAAGTAAAGCAGTGCAGTTAATGTAAAATACAAGTGCCTTAAGTTTCCAACATGCAAGTAAGCTCCAAGAATAAAGTATGATGAGGTGGTTAAGGTTGAATTTAGCATCATTCTTCAATCTGTAAATGGAACATGATCACATCCCACACAGTGGAGCTACCTGCTGTGCTACAGCTCAATGCAGACTTTATACCTGGACATACGCCCAGAGGATCCAGGGACACTTTGTATCCAACGATCCATGGAGTATGTGGAGGGGCATAAAGTGCATCACAGACTATAACACCAAAGATGCACAATGCCCCAGGGACCCCTCTCTGCCTGAAGTCCTCAACAACTTCTACGCCCGCTTTGAGGACCCGGACACCCCCCTCAGCACCAGACTAACCCCCCCACCTGGTGAAGAGCCCCTCAGCGTGACCCCAGCAGAAGTGAGGAGGACCCTCCAGGGGATAAACCCACACAAAGCTGCAGGTCCCGATAACTGCTGTAGTTTGTTCCTGTCCTGTTTGGTGGTGTGATGGATGAACATAGAACAACTGATTCAGTTCTACTCTGGGTTACTGTAGAATAGAACTGGCTCAACAGCTCCTGACGCAAGATGGACATTCTGAGCTTGAACAGGAAGTACATCCTCTGCTGGACCTTTCTGGTGTCAGAGTCCATGTTGGACGCCTGTTTTAGGTGCTGGGCTTGAAGGTTTCCACAGCACACACAGTATTGCTGAGTATGGTGATGAGGTGCACTGTTGGGGGGACTCTTTCCTTTTTTCCCCCAGCGTCATCTGCTGCCTCTGGGTCTGTCTAAGGTTGTGATCCACTGTCAGGTGGAGGCAGGAACAGTGAGCTGGGTGACTATGGAGAAATGATGGTGTTGAATGCTGAACTGACAGGATCCTAGCATTTGTCCCTGAGAAATCAAGGTGATCCAGATTGTAGTGCAATCCTGTATTGACTCTGTGGACAAACTGCAGGGGGGGCAGAAGTGGGCCTGTGATGTCCTTCAGGTCGGTCAACACCAGCCTCTCAAAGGATTACATGACCACAGATGTCAGGGCAAGGGGCCTGTAGTTATTTTGGCTTAGAGATGGACTTGGATGATTGTAGATCATTTGAAGCAGGGTGGAACTTCACACAGCTCCAGTGATTTATTCATTCATCCCTGAAAGAACTGACACACGTATTCTTCACAGATACTGAATGCATAGTCATTTTGTGCAAACCTGTTTTTCAACTCTTCAGCATGACAGATCTTTGCTCCTCTAAGCTCCTTTGTCAGTGTGTCTCTGGTCTGGTTGTACAGGATTCTGTCCCACTTCTGTAGGGCTCCTCTGGATTCTACATCCACAAGAATATGTTTATGTTTTGAAAGGCATAACATTTACGATAAGATGAGATAAGATAAGTCAAGAGAGGCCTGTATTCGTCTACAGTGGGGAAATTCTCATTGTCACAGCAGCACAAGGGCAGCAAAGCGTTCACACTACTTCTTTGAATTCCTAGAACTGAGATTTTTGCTGACCTTGTTTTAATTTGAAAATTCAGTGAAAACTGATTTGGTCTTGCTTTTTTAGGATATGCCCTTCCCTGATTCGTCAAGCCCCTATCAAATCACAGGTCCTATGGCATTCAGTAGACATTATCTGCTGTGTTGCTCAACTGCACATGCATCTTTGAAATTAACCACTGGTCCGAGAACATTCACCTTCACTTTCTTGGCTGAATCCCTTTCACTGGCAAAGGGCTCTGTGAAGACTCAGCGAAATTACTACCTTGTTGTGGTGGGAACCTGTAGACAAAGACCCAAGCTCAACAGGCAGCTTGGGTCGGGTTGCATATACGGGGGGGGAGGGCATGAGGGACACAGTGGCTACCAATAAGCCCCTGGGGAAAAGGCAAAGCCCTAAGCAGAACTGTGAATGTAGCTGAAAATGAGGAACACTTTGAAGCTAATTGTGGGGGTAATTGAGCAGCTTGAACCAGTCATTTGCTAGTTCATGGGTGCAAAGACCACATCCATCCAACAAGTGGACATCCAGGAATCTAGTGACATACTGAAAGTCAGGACTTGAAACTGAAATAATTTTGACTTGAACCCGACCTCAAGGCAGAAATATAAGTTGATCCAAAATTACCTTTGTTGCTGTGATCACAGAAATAAACACTTGCTCAAGGGTTAAGGAAACGTGACAAAAAGAAACAACTGCAAATACAAAATATGAAAAAACAGCTGTCTCCAGTGTTGTATGATGTTACCCTACTTCTTCATACTGCCATACTGTTGACCACCAGATTCTTTTACAGAGATTAGAAAATCAAATTGGTATGAATGAAACTGCTTTAAGCTGGTTCAAGTCCTACCTATCAGACAGACATCACTTTGTACATGTAAATCACAACTCGTCCATGCACACTAAGGTCAGCCATGATGTTCCACAAGATTCTGTGCTTGGCCCGATCCTATTCACAATCTCTATGCTCCCACTAGGCAATGTGATCAGAAAGCACTCTATAAATTTTCACTGTTATGCTGACGACACCCAATTGTATTTATCAATGAAGCCAGATGAAAGCAATCAGTTAACACAACTGCAATGATTTATATAATGACAGATATTAAGTCCTGGATGACCCACAACTTTCTTCTATTGAACTCAGACAAAACTGAGGTTCTACTAGTTGGTCCAAAACACCTTAGACAATCTTTAGCTAATGATACACCCTTTCATAACGGACTAGCTCCTGCCTCAAGCACCACTGTAAAGAATCTTGGTGTTAGGTTTGATCAGGACTTGTCTTTCAACATGCACATAAAACTAATCTCGAGGACTGCGTACTTCCACCTTCGTAACATTGCAAAAATCAGGCATGTCCTTTCCTTAGATGCTGCTGAGAAGCTCATCCATGTTTTTGTTACCTCTAGGCTGGATTGCTGTAACTCTCTTTTGTCAGGATGCCCTAAAAAATCCCTCAGGACTCTGCAGCTCATTCAGAACTCTGCAGCTCGTGTTCTGACTAAGACTAAGAGGCGTGACCACATTTCACCTGTGCTGGCCTCTCTACATTGGCTTCCAGTAAAATTTAGAGTAGAATTTAAGATCCTCATCCTAATCTACAAAGCTGTGCATGGTCTGGCACCATCATATATCACGGCAGCACTTCTGGAGCTGCTGGATCCAGAATCTCCTACCCTGCCCTCCTCTCCCCCTCTCCTGTCTCTCCCCCCTCTCCTGTCTCTCCTCTCCCCCCTCTCCCTCCCAGGCGGTCACAGCAGAAGGCCGTCTACACTGAGTCTGGTTCTGCTTGAGGTTTCTGCCTGTTAAAAGGAAGTTTTTCCTCGTCACTGTCGCCAAATGCTTACTCAGTGTGAGGTTTTGCCCTGGGACCTGTTTCTCTCTGATTCTCTTTTTTTTTTTTTTTTTTTTTTGAATAGTGTTGTTTACACACCTGTAAAGTGTCTTGAGATAACTCTGTTATGAAATGACACTTTAAATAAAACTGAACTGAATTGAATTGAATTCTTCCTTTGTCCCATAAACACAAGTCAGTGCTTGCGGTTGCTGGAGGGAACGTCCAGCGTCACCTGCTGCATTTGCTGAAATGGCTGTGAAATACTCGTTTTTTCTGTTTTTCTCATATCTTGTGCACTGCATTACTAAATAAAATTTAGTGATTTGGGGCTAAATGAAAATAGTCCCCAACAAATGCACTATTTCCTTTCCTTGTTTGAGTAATGTTTTATTGGAAACTACAGTGCGTAGCTGTTTAAGAAAATTAGATTTATTAAATGTAATATAGTTTTTGTTTTTAAAAGAGAACAGGAAGTCAGAAAATATCACACACATTGTGCAATTAACTGATTCTGATTTAAATGAAAGCTATAATACTGAGGAACTGTATGTACTTACTGCTCTGAGATCAGGCTGAGCAAATACATTTTATTTCTTGTTTACCAAAAACAAGTGCATGATTAATGCTGATTAGAGTATTTCCTAATATGACACTCTAATCCACAAACATGAATGTTTAATTTGAGCTTTTCTTTCAATCAATCTGATTCACTTTCCGACACAATTTTAAAACAGACTTACATATAGTACGGACTTTGGTCATGTTCAGTCCGTACATCACAGGGTTAAAGAGCGGCTGACACGTCAGAAAATACAAGGATAAAACAATATGCAACATACTGTGCACACCTTTCAAATCAAATCTGCTTTGTAATATTTCAAAACAAACACCAAAGGAGAAGTTGATGAGAGAAGCCAGGTGAGGTGTGCAGGTACTCACAGCTTTTTGTCTCGTCTGTTTAGAACCTGAAAAACACACTTTAAGAATCTTCATGTATGTGTAAAGGATTAAAATTAAAGGACCAAACACTGTGAGAAAAGTGCCAAAAAGTCCATAAATGTTGTTGGCTCTGGTTTCAGAGCAGGCCAGTTTCACAATGGAGTAGTTTAAACAGTAAACTTTGTTGATGGTGTCGCCACACAGCTGTAAAGAGTAACTTAAGAATGTTGTGACAAAAACTACAAGAAAAGAGCAAAACCAGGTCACAACAATAAGTGTGGCAGTTTTGTTATTTGTCATACGTGTGTTATATTGTAGTGGACAACATATAGCGAGATATCTGTCATAAGACATGATGGCTAAGTTGAAAAATTCTACAGCTCCATAAGAGTACACACAGAAAATCTGCAGATAACAGAAGGGAACAGAAACAGTGTGAACGTCAGAGAGGATCTGAACCAGCAGGAGTGGAAACAACCCTGTACTACCATACAGTTCATTTACAAACAGGCTGCACAGGAAAATGTACATAGGTTCATGTAAGCTTCTGTTCATGCAGATAACCACGATGAGAAATAAATTGGAGCAAACAATTAAAATATATAAAGATATGATAATAAGAAAGTTTAAATATCTATAAAGCCCAGTGTCAAAGTAGGCAGCAAGTATGAAATATAAAGGCCGAGTTGAGTTTCCATTCATCTTCATTTCAGCTTGTAAAGCAACCACAGCATATTTCAGTGGATGAAATTTTACATTTTAACACAGATTTCCTGCAAAAGCTCAACCATGAAATACACAAACAATAACATGTATTTACGCAAGAGAAAATTATGGTAAAGAACTTAAATGTGAAAAATACCACAGTGTGAAAGCTAACATTCACTTGTTGCAGTCAGACTGAGTCCCTCGCAACTGAGCTGAAACCTTTCCTGCTTGTTTTAAAGGGTTCAAGGCAGCAGACTGACCTCATTAAAGGTCCCTCACGTTTTAGAAACTTTCCTGTCAGCACTGCTAAATGATAACAATAATAAGTATTGTATTCAATTTATTTTTGCCCCAAAAGAAAATAAAGATTTTTTATTTCTGTTATTCATCTAATTTATGTGCACTTGTTTCATTTGAGCTCAAAGTCTGTACTGCATTTTAACAACATTAAAAAATAAACATATCAGAGGCATGTTTTACTGCGCTGAGTGCACGTTTTGATTAATTTGTGAAAACTTAGCAAAACGATGGCTGCTGTGCCACAAGCAGCAATGAGTACATTACGTTCCACTGAAGCACCTGGGAACAGGCTGAAGCAGGAACATATACGCAGTCAGGAGGTTCTGTTCCTGGCTTGGAGCCTCCCAAACTACTGACTCAATCTCGCAAAAGATTGTGGCGATGACCACCTTGGAGGGGAGGATGGGTTCTGGAGCAGCCTCATTATCTGACTCTGACCCCGGTCCTGCCTAGAGTTCAGCCTTTTGGTGGACTGAATATTAGCAAGGTTATTGTCATCTGTCCAAACCAAAAAAGGAACCTCAGTCCCCTCCAGCCAGTGTCGCCACTCCTCCAAGACTACTTTTACAGTTAACAACTCACAATTCCCCACATCGTACTTGTGCTTAGCAGGGACCAGGCGATGGGGGGAAAAGGTGCAAGGATGGAGTTTATTACTCAACTCAGGGTCTTGAGAGAGCACAGCTCCTTCACCTGTGTCAGTTGCACTGACCTGAACAATGAATTGGCAGCACGGGTTGGTGTGGATGTTTTCATTTGTGTATAAACTAAGAATCCTTTTGTTTTATGGCCAACCTGGTTAAAATGGGTAAAATAATAATTTAAAAAATCTACAGTATCCCAGAATCGACTAACCAAACACTGGCTCCAAAGAGGGCCTTTCTCATTTATTTTGTTTATGGAGGCCACTCCAGAGCAGGGTCAGGCGAGGGGTGTTCAGTTTAGATTAAAGTAACAATAAAGTTGAATATTCAACTTCTGTGATCTTTCAGCTGACTTGTTTGACAAGAATGGGAAAGTAACTGCTGAGCTCCTGCCAAAACAATAAGTTTGCTTTAAAAAATGATATTTGTCTCTAAACTATTAAAATTAGTTAAGCCGTATACATTCAGAGTAGAAATGTTCTTACAATATCAGTCAATCCATTTTTGTACCAAGTTAAAGATATAATCATCATTTTCCTTAAAAAAAAAAGAAATAAAGAAAAATAAACATATAAAAAATAAACAAGTATCGACTCCGCTGCCCTCGTTTCCGTTGATTGGTAAGTTTCAATCCCAGAATGCAGTTTTGGTGTGTTTACAAACAGCCACTGACAAATTCTGCTTAGTATAAGTTTAAATGCAAATTTTATTAAACTTTCAAAGATTAAGATTTTTTTTGTAAAATTTCTGAATTTATATTCTGATGTTAAAATTCTGGATGACAGGAAGGCCAAAATCATCCTCACAAAAGTGAGCAAAAAAGTTAATAAATGGAAAAATAATTAATAGAATAGAATAGTCTTTACTAGTCATTGTACATGGGACAATGAAATTGAGGGGGATGCTTGGAGCCGTCGTACACCACAAAAAATGTAAATACATACATATATATATATGTACTGTATATATATCCAAATATGTTCACTTTCTTATTTCTGATTGTACACTTTTTATAAAAACATTTTAGGATATTAAGTTCTGATATGAGCATGCGTGACAAATGCTCTGCCTTGTTGATATGAGCTGTTTTTTATTGTCATGATGCAAAATTAGATTTGTGAACATCTGAATGTTTGTAGTTTTAATAATTTTCTTAATTCTTAATAGTATATTTTTAAATTAATTGACTGGTAGATTTGATATTGATATTTATGAGTGGAATGTATCTTTAAATTCTTGCACATCCAGTAGTTTTTGTTTTGTTTCTCTATATTTAAGAATATTGCTGTTTGCATTATTTTCATACCCCAGTCAAAATTAATTGTTGTTAATAATCACTTTTCTGCTGTTCCTTTCACATAAAAATCTTTAATTTTTTTAATTGTTTTTAACAGATGGTTGTCATGATGTACTGGTTTAGACTTCTTAATAATAATAATAATAAGTGGTTAATCACAGTAAATTAACGCTTAAACATGATAACGTACGGGTCAGTTTATAAGTTAAGGAACAAGTGTAACAAGTCTACATGACGATGAAAGGGTGTCCTCTGATCTCCATCTTTAGCAAAAATAATCTGGAGAATGGACAAGTTAAGTTGAAACAAAACAGTTAATTTTCAGTTGTGAACTTCATGACATTACATCATCATCACATGAACAGTGACAGAAAGACACTGGCACATTTTCCACATTCAGTCTGCACATTTCAAGGCGATGGATAATTAATAATTTACATTTTTTACATTTTCAGTCTGTCTGAACAGTCAGGGTTTTATAGCAGAACAGATGTTTGTATGTTTTGCGTATTTTGGTCATTTGCAGTCCGTACATGATTGGATTGAGAAGAGGCTGTATGATGAGGAAGTACAGAGACAGAAGGATTCGCAGCATACTGGGTACACCAGTCGTATCAAATCTACTCTGAAGTATTTCAAAGCAGCAACCAAATGAAAAGTTGAGCAGAGAAGCCAGGTGAGGTGTGCAGGTACTGACAGCTTTCTGTCTGGTCTGCTTAGAACCAGAAAAACAAACTTTAAGAATTTTTGTGTAAGAGAAAAGGATTGGAATGAGAGGAACTAAGACACCGAGAACAGTACCAAAAAGTCCATAAATGTTGTTCACTTTGGTGTCAGAACAAGCCAATTTGACGACAAGGTAGTTTTGACAATACAAACTGTTTATGATGTTTCCACAAAGTGGCAAACGGATGTTTAAGGACAAAGTAATTAAAAATTTCACAAAACAGTGCAACCATATTACAACAATAAAAATGGCTGCCTTGTCTGATGTCATACATGTGTTATATTGTAGAGGATAACAAATAGCGAGATATCTGTCATAAGACATGACGGCTAAGTTACTAAACTCTACACTCCCATAAGTATATATACTGAAAATCTGTAGGAAGCAAAAGGGAACAGACACAGTGTGAACGTCAGAGAGGATCTGAACCAGCAGGAATGGAAACAACCCTGTACTACCATACAGTTCATTTACAAACAGGCTGCACAGGAAAATGTACATAGGTTCATGTAAGCTTCTGTTCATGCAGATAACCACAATGAGTGACGTGTTGACAACAAGAATAACAAAGTAAAGCAGTGCAGTTAATGTAAAATACAAGTGCCTTAAGTTTCCAACATGCAAGTAAGCTCCAAGAATAAAGTATGATGAGGTGGTTAAGGTTGAATTTAGCATCATTCTTCAATCTGTAAATGAAACATGATCACATTACACACAGTGGAGCTACCTGCTGTGCTACAGCTCAATGCAGACTTTATACCTGGACATACGCCCAGAGGATCCAGGGACACTTTGTATCCAACGATCCACGGAGTATGTGGAGGGGCATAAAGTGCATCACAGACTATAACACCAAAGATGCACAATGCCCCAGGGACCCCTCTCTGCCTGAAGCCCTCAACAACTTCTACGCCCGCTTTGAGGACCCGGACACCCCCCTCAGCACCAGACTAACCCCCCCACCTGGTGAAGAGCCCCTCAGCGTGACCCCAGCAGAAGTGAGGAGGACCCTCCAGGGGATAAACCCACACAAAGCTGCAGGTCCCGATAACTGCTGTAGTTTGTTCCTGTCCTGTTTGGTGGTGTGATGGATGAACATAGAACAACTGATTCAGTTCTACTCTGGGTTACTGTAGAATAGAACTGGCTCAACAGCTCCTGACGCAAGATGGACATTCTGAGCTTGAACAGGAAGTACATCCTCTGCTGGACCTTTCTGGTGTCAGAGTCCATGTTGGACGCCTGTTTTAGGTGCTGGGCTTGAAGGTTTCCACAGCACACACAGTATTGCTGAGTATGGTGATGAGGTGCACTGTTGGGGGGACTCTTTCCTTTTTTCCCCCAGCTTCATCTGCTGTCTCTGGGTCTGTCTAAGGTTGTGATCCACTGTCAGGTGGAGGCAGGAACAGTGAGCTGGGTGACTATGGAGAAATGATGGTGTTGAATGCTGAACTGACAGGATCCTAGCATTTGTCCCTGAGAAATCAAGGTGATCCAGATTGTAGTGCAATCCTGTATTGACTCTGTGGACAAACTGCAGGGGGGGCAGAAGTGGGCCTGTGATGTCCTTCAGGTCGGTCAACACCAGCCTCTCAAAGGATTACATGACCACAGATGTCAGGGTAAGGGGCCTGTAGTTATTTTGGCTTAGAGATGGACTTGGATGATTGTAGATCATTTGAAGCAGGGTGGAACTTCACACAGCTCCAGTGATTTATTCATTCATCCCTGAAAGAACTGACACACGTATTCTTCACAGATACTGAATGCATAGTCATTTTGTGCAAACCTGTTTTTCAACTCTTCAGCATGACAGATCTTTGCTCCTCTAAGCTCCTTTGTCAGTGTGTCTCTGGTCTGGTTGTACAGATTAAGATTAAAAGATTAAAGTGACATATTTTGTCATTGGAGGGAACTCACTCCAACGAAATTTGTTCTCTGCATTTAACCCACCCAAGTGACGTGCACACACACACAGCAAACCCGGGGCAGTGGGCGACCGCGTGCAGCGCCCGGGGAGCAGTGGGGGTTAGGTACCTTGCTCAAGGGTACCTCAGCCATGGACATCGGTACGGGGAATCGAACCAGCGATCCACCGGTTACGGGTCCGACACCCTAACCGCTGATCCACGACTGCCCCTTTTTTTTTTTTTTTTTTTTTTTTTTTTTTTTTTACAGGATTCTGTCCCACTTCTGTAGGGCTCCTCTGGATTCTACATCCACAAGAATATGTTTATGTTTTGAAAGGCATAACATTTACGATAAGATGAGATAAGATAAGTCAAGAGAGGCCTGTATTCGTCCACAGTGGGGAAATTCTCATTGTCACAGCAGCACAAGGACAGCAAAGCGTCCACACTACTTCTTTGAATTCCTAGAATTGACATTTTTGCTGACCTTGTTTTAATTTGAAAATTCAGTGAAAACTGATTTGGTCTTGCTATTAATGATATATCCTTCCCTGATTCGTCAAGCCCCTATCAAATCACAGGTCCTATGGTATTCAGTAGACATTATCTGCTGTGTTGCTCAACTGCACATGTACATCTTTGAAATTAACCACTGGTCCGAGAACATTCACCTTCACTTTACTGGCTGAATCCCTTTCACTGGCAAAGGGCTCTGTGAAGACTCAGCGAAATTACTACCTTGTTGTGGTGGGAACCTGTAGACAAAGACCCAAGCTCAACAGGCAGCTTGGGTCGGGTTGCATATACGGGGGGGGAGGGCATGAGGGACACAGTGGCTACCAATAAGGAACATGGAATATGGAACTGCTTTAAGCTGGTTCAAGTCCTACCTATCAGACAGACATCACTTTGTACATGTAAATCACAACTAAGGTTAGCCATGGTGTTCCACAAGGTTCTGTGCTTGGCCTGATCCGATTCACAATCTCTATGCTCCCACTAGGCAGTGTGATCAGAAAGCACTCTATAAATTTTCACTGTTATGCTGACGACACCCAGTTGTATTTATCAATAAAGCCAGATGAAAGCAATCAGCTAACACAACTGCAATCCTGTGTTGCACAGATTAAGTCCTAGATGGCCCACAGCTTTCTTCTATTGAACTCAGACAAAACTGAGGTTCTACTAGTTGGTCCAAAACATCTTAGACAATCTTTAGCTAATGATATACCCTTTCATAAAGGACTTGCTCCTGCCTCAGTACTGCCTACTTCCACCTTCGTAACATTGCAAAAATCAGGCATGCCCTGTCTTTAGATGCTGCTGAGAAGCTCATCCATGCTTTTGTTACCTCCAGGCTGGATTGCTGTAACTCTTTTTTGTCAGGATACCCTAAAAAGTCCCTCAGGACTCTGCAGCTCATTCAGAACTCTGCTGCTCGTGTTCTGACTAAGACTAAGAGGCGTGACCACATTTAGGTGAAATGTGGTCACGCCTCTGTATGTTGGCCTCTCTACATTGGCTCCCAGTAAAATTTAGAGTAGAATTTCTCCTCCTAATCTACAAAGCTGTGCATGGTCTGGCACCATCATATATCACTGATCTCACTGAACCATATCAGCCCTCTAGGGTGCTGTATTCCTTAGATTCAGACTTACTGGTAATACCACAAATCTCCAAATGTAGAGATGGAGCCAGGGCCTTCAAGTATCAAGCTCCTCTTCTGTGGAACGAATTACCAGCCTCACTTCGGGCGGCAGACACCCTCTCTATGTTTAAGAATAGACTTCCCCTAAACCCTCCTTTCTGACAAAGCCTATAGTTAGGACTGTTCAGGCTCTGCCTAGACCAACCCCTAGTTATGCTGCTATAGGTTTAGATAGCTGGGGGAGGTCCTTAGACACTGAGCTTTCAGAGCAGGAGGACTCACTCATCATGTCCCATCACCGATACAGCACTAACTTGTCCTCTCCCCCAGAGCTCTTGTGTTCCATCTTTCCTTAGCACTTCCAGAGCATGTTGCTGGATCCAGAATCTCCTACCCCGCCCTCCTGAGGCCTGGTACTGCTGCTGGATCCTGAGCCCTCTATGGTCCTGCCTGGATCCTGCTGCTCCTGATCTGCACTGTTCTCTCTATCCTCCCTGTCTCTCCTCTCTCCCTCTCCTTTTTCTCTCTATCTCCCCCTCTCCTGTCTCTCTCCATCTCCCTGTCTCTCCTCTCCACCCTCTCCCTCCCAGGTGGTCGCAGCAGAAGTTCATCTAGACTGAGTCTGGTTCTGCTCAAGGTTTCTGCCTGTTAAAAGGAAGTTTTTCTTTTCCACTGTCACCAAATGCTTTCTCAGTATGGGGTTTTGCCCTGGGACCTGTTCCTGTCTGTGATTTGGGGTTAAATAAAAATGATTTGACTGAACTTCATATTTTCCTCTCTTGCTCTCCGAACACCTTTGATGTACCTTCACTTCCTGCCACTGTTCAAAATTGAAGCCAAAATTTCCCACATACCAGTGCTGCCATCTTGATCTGGTGATGTCATTTGGAGTCAGAGGCTGTGCAGTAGTGACTGGGAGGTGGAGCTGCTGTATTGAGTGGGAG
This sequence comes from Scatophagus argus, assembly GCF_020382885.2. Lineage (NCBI taxonomy): Eukaryota > Metazoa > Chordata > Actinopteri > Scatophagidae > Scatophagus > Scatophagus argus. The sequence continues at coordinate 25,908,064 of NC_058497.1, read as the reverse complement.
GGGGAGGAGTTTATGAGTTGTACTGCAGGCAGCCACCAGGAGGCGGCCAGATGTTTGGGCTTCACTTTTTGGAGCCATCCATCTTTAAAATATGTCAATGACAAATTGACACACTGTGTTTCGTTTGGACTCACATATGTCAATACTCTCTAGAGCACCAAGTGTGGATTCATCTGTCACTGAAAATAGTCCCCAACAAATGCACTATTTCCTTTCCTTGTTTGAGTAATGTTTTATTAGAAACTACAGTGCGTAGCTGTTTAAGAAAATTAGATTTATTATTTTTTGTTTTCAAAAGAGAACAGGAAGTCAGAAAATATCTCACACATTGCACTGTAACATTGCACTGATATTTGGTACAGTAGTGTACCGTTTTTCATTAATACTGTTGAATACTGTAAATTCTCATGTCTTCGAGGGAAAAAATCTTAACAGTAAGCTTCTGTAAAATCTTTTATTTTACAGCAAGCTACCGTATGATCTTACGGTATGATACAGTATTTTTTTAAATCAGACTTGAAGCCGCCACCCGCTGTTTTCTCGCGGTTCTCTCGTCAACTGCGCAGCATACCCTCATCTATCCTGATCCCGTGACTTTCTTAAGAAGGTAAATATAATCTTGCAAAAGGTTAACATTTTATTGACTGTTTTTCTGCCGAAAAGACTGACTCAAAATTACGTGCCTCAAGCTAGCATAAGTTAAACTATATGGACAAATGTTTAGCTCTCTGTTGAGGCACGTTACTTAAGTTAGCATAAATTGGCAAGGGCATTAGCGGTTCACTAAATTTGCAGTCTAATCAAATGTCCAAGATTTTATTGTGGTCCTTGACTGATTTGTTGTCAAATCTACTTATGGTGGGCTGCAACGTTCTATTTTACCATTTGTAGTGGTACTCTTTCGAGTAAAACGAGTTATAGGAGTTTATAGGGAGAACAGTTAGTTAACTAGTTGTTGATGCAATGCTTTTATTTTCCTTGACAGAGTAGCTTAAATATTGTGTGTTGGTGAGATTAGTAGTAGTAGTGAAAACATGAAAATTTGCAACATATGTGGTAAGACCTGCAGGAATACACATTCTAATATCATATATACTTTCTCTATTATTACATTTTAGGCACTTCGTGGGAATTAACCCTGAGAGGGGAAGAAAGACCAGCCAGGGGAAGGTGGTATCAAAGAGACAGGGAAGCTGGTCCACAAGAAGGACAACAACAGTCAATCCCCAGGTGTCACTCTCATAAAAAATGTGATGGACTTTGAGTGGGGCTTTATGTAGCCAATATAGTTCAGATCAAACTGTCAAATTACCAAGTTCATTTTTGGACTATATGATATGTTTAGTAGTTGATGTTAATGGAATGTGTGAAATAAAGTTAGCGTTTACTCAGTTTTTTTCTTCGTTGCTATGCAATTGGTGCAGGAAAGCAGGAAACAAACTTCCAGTAAAGTTATTAAAGTGGGATTGGCTGAAGATTTGTACTTTATGCTTTCCAAACAGTCAAACCAAACCCACTCAGTTTTTATCCGGGAGGACAATACAAAGTTAAATACATGTAATGTTATGTTAATGGTGTTCTTATGGATTCTTATGGACACTAAAAATGTTTAGCTTTAATACATGCCCACTGTTTGTCTGCCCACAAGCCATCTCTTGTCATTTGTCATTATTTTTGGGGTTTTCATTTTTAAATGTGAAACTTTTAACTCATTAGCTTATATCACTGTGAAGATCACATTCTACAGTGTTCAACCTAGTTTTACAGTAATAAGTTGTTATTGGAGAATACTGTAGGAACTGTAAAATAACGGTATAATGGAAACAAAGAGCTGACAGTATAATACTGTAATGTTTATTTTCCATACAGCACAATACTGTAATATTTTTACAGTATTAAACTGTTGTTGTAGATCACAGTAGATACACCGTAAAATAACAGTTTGAAGCTGGCAACTGTAGCTGCCAGTAGTTTACTGTAATTTAACAGGAAAATTTGTTACAGTGTGTGCATTTAACTGAATCTGAATAATTTAAATGAAAGCTATAATACTGATCTATGGAAACAATGCAGTAAAAAAAGTAGTGAACCTGATGAACTGTATGTACTTACTGCTCTGAGATCAGGCTGAACAAATACATTTTATTTCTTGTTTACCAAAAACAAGTGCATGATTAATGCTGATTAGAGTATTTCCTAATATGACACTCTAACCCACAAACATGAATGTTTAATTTGAGCTTTTCATGCACAAAGTCAGCAGTGGATATTAATTGATTTGTTGTTTCTTTCAATCAATCTGATTCACTTTCCGACAGAATTTTAAAACAGACTTACATATAGTACGGACTTTGGTCATGTTCAGTCCGTACATCACAGGGTTAAAGAGCGGCTGACACGTCAGAAAATACAAGGATAAAACAATATGCAACATACTGTGCACACCTTTCAAATCAAATCTGCTTTGTAATATTTCAAAACAAACACCAAAGGAGAAGTTGATGAGAGAAGCCAGGTGAGGTGTGCAGGTACTCACAGCTTTTTGTCTCGTCTGTTTAGAACCTGAAAAACACACTTTAAGAATCTTCATGTACGTGTAAAGGATTAAAATTAAAGCACCAAACACTGTGAGAAAAGTGGCAAAAAGTCCATAAATGTTATTGGCTCTGGTTTCAGAGCAGGCCAGTTTCACAATGGAGTAGTTTAAACAGTAAAGGTTATCAATGATGTTCCCACACAGCTCCAAAGAGTAACTTAAGAATGTTGTGACAAAAACTACAAGAAAAGAGCAAAACCAGGTCACAACAATAAGTGTGGCAGTTTTGTTATTTGTCATACGTGTGTTATATTGTAGTGGACAACATATAGCGAGATATCTGTCATAAGACATGATGGCTAAGTTGAAAAATTCTACACACACATAAGAGTACACACAGAAAATCTGCAGATAACAGAAGGGAACAGAAACAGTGTGAACGTCAGAGAGGATCTGAACCAGCAGGAGTGGAAACAACCCTGTACTACCATACAGTTCATTTACAAACAGGCTGCACAGGAAAATGTACATAGGTTCATGTAAGCTTCTGTTCATGCAGATAACCACGATGAGAAATAAATTGGAGCAAACAATTAAAATATATAAAGATATGATAATAAGAAAGTTTAAATATCTAAAAAGCCCAGTGTCAAAGTAGGCAGCAAGTATGAAATATAAAGGCCGAGTTGAGTTTCCATTCATCTTCATTTCAGCTTGTAAAGCAACCACAGCATATTTCAGTGGATGAAATTTTACATTTTAACACAGATTTCCTGCAAAAGCTCAACCATGAAATACACAAACAATAATATGTATTTACGCAAGAGAAAATTATGGTAAAGAACTTAAATGTGAAAATCCCCAAATTTACAAAACAAATCTTTTAACACAGTGTGAAAGCTAACATTCACTTGTTGCAGTCAGACTGAGTCCCTCGCAACTGAGCTGAAACCTTTCCTGCTTGTTTTAAAGGGTTCAAGGCAGCAGACTGACCTCATTAAAGGTCCCTCACGTTTTAGAAACTTTCCTGTCAGCACTGCTAAATGATAACAATAATAAGTATTGTATTCAATTTATTTTTGCCCCAAAAGAAAATAAAGATTTTTTATTTCTGTTATTCATCTAATTTATGTGCACTTGTTTCATTTGAGCTCAAAGTCTGTACTGCATTTTAACAACATTAAAAAATAAACATATCAGAGGCATGTTTTACTGCGCTGAGTGCACGTTTTGATTAATTTGTGAAAACTTAGCAAAACGATGGCTGCTGTGCCACAAGCAGCAATGAGTACATTACGTTCCACTGAAGCACCTGGGAACAGGCTGAAGCAGGAACATATACGCAGTCAGGAGGTTCTGTTCCTGGCTTGGAGCCTCCCAAACTACTGACTCAATCTCCCAAAAGATTGTGGCGATGACCACCTTGGAGGGGAGGATGGGTTCTGGAGCAACCTCATTATCTGACTCTGACCCCGGGCCTGCCTAGAGTTCAGCCTTTTGGTGGACTGAATATTAGCAAGGTTATTGTCATCTGTCCAAACCAAAAAAGGAACCTCAGCCCCCTCCAGCCAGTGTTGCCACTCCTCCAAGACTACTTTTACAGCTAACAACTCACAATTCCCCACATCGTACTTGTGCTTAGCAGGGATCAGGCGATGGGGGGAAAAGGTGCAAGGATGGAGTTCATTACTCAACTCTGGGTCTTGAGAGAGCACAGCTCCTACACCTGTGTCAGTTGCGCAGACCTGAACAATGAATTGGCAGCACGGGTTGGTGTGGAGAACATGGTTTTGAGGAATTAAAAGGCCTCATCTGCCTCAGGTGGCCAAATAAAAGCAGCCTTAACAAATTTCTGTCTGGTCACAGTGGCAGCCACTGAACTAAAGTTCCCAATAAACCTACGAAAAAAGTTGGCAAATTCTAGGAAATGTAGCTGCTTTCATAGCAATGTTTTCATTTGTGTATAAACTAAGAATCCTTTTGTTTTATGGCCAACCTGGTTAAAATGGGTAAAATAATAATTTAAAAAATCTACAGTATCCCAGAATCGACAAACCAAACACTGGCTCCAAAGAGGGCCTTTCTCATTTATTGTGTTTACGGAGGCCACCCCAGAGCAAGATCAGGCAAGGGGTGTTCAGTTTAGATTAAAGTAACAATAAAGTTGAATATTCAACTTCTGTGATCTTTCAGCTGACTTGTTTGACAAGAATGGGAAAGTAACTGCTGAGCTCCCGCCAAAACAATAAGTTTGCTTTAAAAAATGATATTTGTCTCTAACCTATTAAAGTTAGTTAAGCCGTATACATTAAGAGTAGAAATGTTCTTACAATATCAGTCAATCCATTTTTGTACCAAGTTAAAGATATAATCAGGATTTTCCTTCCAAAAAAATAGAAATAAAGAAAAATAAACATAAATAAAAACAAGTATCGACTCCGCTGCCCTCGTTTCTGTTCATCAGTAATAATGGAGAAAGAGTCAATTGGTAAATTTCAATCCCAGAATGCAGTTTTGGTGTGTTTACAAACCACTGACAAATTCTGCTTAGTATAAGTTTAAATGCAAATTTTATTAAACTTTCAAAGATTCAGGTGTTATATTCTGATGTTAAAATTGTGGATGACAGGAAGGCCAAAATCATCCTCGCAAAAGTGAGCAAAAAGGTTAATAAATGGAAAAATAATTAATAGAATAATCTTTACTGTCATTGTACATGGGACAATGAAATTGAGGGGGACACTTGGAGCCGTCATACACCACAATAATATATGTAATATAGATATATATATATATATATATACACATACAGTATTTATATATATATGACTTGACTTAACTCAGGAGTGTTCAAGTAGGCTCCAAATATTTTCACTTTCTTATTTCTGATTGTACACTTTTTATAAAATCATTTTAGGATATTAAGTTCTGATATGAGCATGCGTGGCAAATGCTCTGCCTCGTTGATATGAGCTGTTTTTTATTGTCATGATGCAAAATTAGATTTGTGAACATCTGAATCTTTGTAGTTTTAATAATTTTCTTACTTCTTAATAGTATATTTTTAAATTAATTGACTGGTAGATTTGATATTGATATTTATGAGTGGAATGTATCTTTAAATTCTTGCACATCCAGTAGTTTTTGTTTTGTTTTTCTATATTTAAGAATATTGCTGTTTGCATTATTTTCATACCCCAGTGAAAATGAATTGTTGTTAATAATCACTTTTCTGCTGTTCCTTTCACATAAAAATCTTTAAATTTTTGTGTTTAGGTGTTTCATGTTTTTAACAGATGGTTGTCATGATGTACTGGTTTAGACTTCTTAATAATAAGTGGTTAATCACAGTAAATTAACGCTTAAACATGATAACTTACGGGTCAGTTTATAAGTTAAGGAACAAGTGTAACAAGTCTACATGACGATGAAAGGGTGTCCTCTGATCTCAATCTTTAGCAAAAATAATCTGGAGAATGGACAAGTTAAGTTGAAACAAAACAGTTAATTTTCAGTTGTGAACTTCATGACATTACATCATCATCACATGAACAGTGACAGAAAGACACTGGCACATTTTCCACATTCAGTCTGCACATTTCAAGGCGATAGATAATTAATAATTTACATTTTTTACATTTTCAGTCTGTCTGAACAGTCAGGGTTTTATAGCAGAACAGATGTTTGTATGTTTTGCGTATTTTGGTCATTTGCAGTCCGTACATGATTGGATTGAGAAGAGGCTGTATGATGAGGAAGTACAGAGACAGAAGGATTCGCAGCATACTGGGTACACCAGTCGTATCAAATCTACTCTGAAGTATTTCAAAGCAGCAACCAAATGAAAAGTTGAGCAGAGAAGCCAGGTGAGGTGTGCAGGTACTGACAGCTTTCTGTCTGGTCTGCTTAGAACCAGAAAAACAAACTTTAAGAATTTTTGTGTAAGAGAAAAGGATTGGAATGAGAGGGACTAAGACAGTGAGACCAATGCCAAAAAGTCCATAAATGTTGTTCACTTTGGTGTCAGAACAAGCCAACTTGACAACAAGGTAGTTATGACAATACAAACTGTTTATGATGTTTCCACAAAGTGGCAAACGGATGTTTAAGGACAAAGTAATTAAAAATTTCACAAAAGAGTACAACCATATTACAACAATAAAAATGGCTGCCTTGTTTGATGTCATACGTGTGTTATATTGTAGAGGATAACAAATAGCGAGATATCTGTCATAAGACATGACGGCTAAGTTACTAAACTCTACACTCCCATAAGTATATATACTGAAAATCTGTAGGAAGCAAAAGGGAACAGACACAGTGTGAACGTCAGAGAGGATCTGAACCAGCAGGAATGGAAACAACCCTGTACTACCATACAGTTCATTTACAAACAGGCTGCACAGGAAAATGTACATAGGTTCATGTAAGCTTCTGTTCATGCAGATAACCACAATGAGTGACGTGTTGACAACAAGAATAACAAAGTAAAGCAGTGCAGTTAATGTAAAATACAAGTGCCTTAAGTTTCCAACATGCAAGTAAGCTCCAAGAATAAAGTATGATGAGGTGGTTAAGGTTGAATTTAGCATCATTCTTCAATCTGTAAATGAAACATGATCACATTACACACAGTGGAGCTACCTGCTGTGCTACAGCTCAATGCAGACTTTATACCTGGACATACGCCCAGAGGATCCAGGGACACTTTGTATCCAACGATCCACGGAGTATGTGGAGGGGCATAAAGTGCATCACAGACCATAACACCAAAGATGCACAATGCCCCAGGGACCCCTCTCTGCCTGAAGCTCTCAACAACTTCTACGCCCGCTTTGAGGACCCGGACACCCCCCTCAGCACCAGACTCACCCCCCCCACCTGGTGAAGAGCCCCTCAGCGTGACCCCAGCAGAAGTGAGGAGGACCCTCCAGGGGACCTTCCACACAAAGCTGCAGGTCCCGATAACTGCTGTAGTTTGTTCCTGTCCTGTTTGGTGGTGTGATGGATGAACAAAGAACAACTGATTCAGTTCTACTCTGGGTTACTGTAGAATAGAACTGGCTCAACAGCTCCTGACGCAAGATGGACATTCTGAGCTTGAACAGGAAGTACATCCTCTGCTGGACCTTTCTGGTGTCAGTCCATGTTGGATGCCTGTTTTAGGTGCTGGGCTTGAAGGTTTCCACAGCACACACAGTACTGCTGAGTATGGTGATGAGGTGCACTGTTGGGGGGGCTCTTTCCTTTTTTCCCCCCAGCATCATCTGCTGCCTCTGATTCTGTCGAAGGTTGTGATCCCCTGTCAGGTGGAGGCAGGAACAGTGAGCTGGGTGACTATGGAGAAATGATGGTGTTGAATGCTGAACTGACAGGATCCTAGCATTTGTCCCTGAGAAATCAAGGTGATCCAGATTGTAGTGCAATCCTGTATTGACTCTGTGGACAAACTGCAGGGGGGGCAGAAGTGGGCCTGTGATGTCCTTCAGGTAGGTCAACACCAGTCTCTCAAAGGATTACATGACCACAGATGTCAGGGCAAGGGGCCTGTAGTTATTTTGGCTTAGAGATGGACTTGGATGACCGTAGCTCATTTGAAGCAGGGTGGAACTTCACACAGCTCCAGTGATTTATTCATTCATCCCTGAAAGAACTGACACACGTATTCTTCACAGATACTGAATGCATAGTCATTTTGTGCAAACCTGTTTTTCAACTCTTCAGCATGGCAGATCTTTGCTCCTCTAAGCTCTTTTGTCAGTGTGTCTCTGGTCCAGTTGTACAGGATTCTGTCCCACTTCTGTAGGGCTCCTCCTTGGCTTGACAAAGCGTCTGGATTCTACATCCACAAGAATATGTTTACGTTTTGAAAGGCATAACATTTACAATAAGATGAGATAAGACCAGTCAAGAGAGGCCTGTATTCGTCCACAGTGGAGAAATTCTCATTGTCACAGCAGCACAAGGACAGCAAAGCGTCCACACTACTTCTTTGAATTCCTAGAATTGAGATTTTTGCTGACCTTGTTTTAATTTGAAAATTCAGTGAAAACTGATTTGGTCTTGCTATTAATGATATGCCCTTCCCTGATTCATCAAGCCCCTATCAAATCACAGGTCCTATGGCATTCAGTAGACATTCTCTGCTGTGTTGCTCAACTGCACATGTACATCTTTGAAATTAGCCACTGGTCCGAGAACATTCACCTTCACTTTCTTGGCTGAATCCCTTTCACTGGCAAAGGGCTCTGTGAAGACTCAGTGAAATTACTACCTTGTTGTGGTGGGAACCTGTAGACAAAGACCCAAGCTCAACAGGCAGCTTGGGTCGGGTTGCATGTATGGGGGGGAGGCATGAGGGACACAGTGGCTACCAATAAGGAACATGGAATATGGAACTGCTTTAAGCTGGTTCAAGTCCTACCTATCAGACAGACATCACTTTGTACATGTAAATCCCAACTAAGATTAGCCATGGTGTTCCACAAGGTTCTGTGCTTGGCCCGATCCTATTCACAATCTCTATGCTCCCACTAGGCAGTGTGATCAGAAAGCACTCTATAAATTTTCACTGTTATGCTGACGACACCCAGTTGTATTTATCAATAAAGCCAGATGAAAGCAATCAGCTAACACAACTGCAATCCTGTGTTGCACAGATTAAGTCCTAGATGGCCCACAGCTTTCTTCTATTGAACTCAGACAAAACTGAGGTTCTACTAGATGGTCCAAAACTTCTTAGACAATCTTTAGCTAATGATATACCCTTTCATAAAGGACTTGCTCCTGCCTTAGTACTGCCTACTTCCACCTTCGTAACATTGCAAAAATCAGGCATGTCCTTTCTTTAGATGCTGCTGAGAAGCTCATCCATGCTTTTGTTACCTCCAGGCTGGATTACTGTAACTCTTTTTTGTCAGGATGCCCTAAAAAGTCCTTCAGGACTCTGCAGCTCATTCAGAATTCTGCTGCTCGTGTTCTGACTAAGACTAAGAGGCGTGACCACATTTAGGTGAAATGTGGTCACGCCTCTGTATGTTGGCCTCTCTACATTGGCTCCCAGTAAAATTTAGAGTAGAATTTCTCCTCCTAATCTACAAAGCTGTGCATGGTCTGGCACCATCATATATCACTGATCTCACTGAACCATATCAGCCCTCTAGGGTGCTGTGTTCCTTAGATTAAGACTTACTGGTAATATCACAAATCTCCAAATGTAGATATGGAGTCAGGGCCTTCAGTTATCAAGCTCCTCTTCTGTGGAACGAATTACCAGCCTCACTTCGGGCGGCAGACACCCTCTCTATGTTTAAGAATAGACTTCCCCTAAACCCTCCTTTCTGACAAAGCCTATAGTTAGGATTGTTCAGGCTCTGCCTAGACCAACCCCTAGTTATGCTGCTATAGGTTTAGATAGCTGGGGGAGATCCTTAGACACTGAGCTTTCAGAGCAGGAGGACTCACTCATCATGTCCCATCACCGGTACAGCACTAACTCGTCCTCTCCCCCGGAGCTCTTGTGTTCCATCTTTTCTCAGCACTTCTGGAGCATGTTGCTGGATCCAGAATCTCCTACCCCGCCCTCCTGAGGCCTGGTACTGCTGCTGGATCCAGAACCCTCTATGGCCCTGCCTGGATCCTGCTGTTCCTGCTCTGCACTGTTCTCTCTATCCTCCCTGTCTCTCCTCTCTCCCTCTCCTTTTTCTCTCTATCTCCCCCTCTCCTGTCTCTCTCCATCTCCCTGTCTCTCCTCTCCACCCTCTCCCTCCCAGGTGGTCGCAGCAGAAGTTCATCTAGACTGAGTCTGGTTCTGCTCAAGGTTTCTGCCTGTTAAAAGGAAGTTTTTCTTTTCCACTGTCACCAAATTCTTTCTCAGTATGGGGTTTTACCCTGGGACCTGTTCCTGTCTGTGATTTGGGGTTAAATAAAAATGATTTGACTGAACTTCATATTTTCCTCTCTTGCTCTCCGAACACCTTTGATGTACCTTCACTTCCTGCCACTGTTCAAAATTGAAGCCAAAATTTCCCCACATACCAGTGCTGCCATCTTGATCTGGTGATGTCATTTGGAGCCAGAGTCTGTGCAGTAGTGACTGGGAGGTGGAGCTGCTGTATTGAGTGGGAGGGGGAGGAGTTTATGAGTTGTACTGCAGGCAGCCACCAGGAGGCGGCCAGATGTTTGGGCTTCACTTTTTGGAGCCATCCATCTTTAAAATATGTCAATGACAAATTGACACACTGTGTTTCGTTTGGACTCACATATGTCAATACTCTCTAGAGCACCAAGTGTGGATTCATCTGTCACTGAAAATAGTCCCCAACAAATGCACTATTTCCTTTCCTTGTTTGAGTAATGTTTTATTAGAAACTACAGTGCGTAGCTGTTTAAGAAAATTAGATTTATTATTTTTTGTTTTCAAAAGAGAACAGGAAGTCAGAAAATATCTCACACATTGCACTGTAACAAATTGCTGTAAAAATACGGGATATTTGGTACAGTAGTGTACCGTTTTTCATTAATACTGTTGAATACTGTAAATTCTCATGTCTTCGAGGGAAAAAATCTTAACAGTAAGCTTCTGTAAAATCTTTTATTTTACAGCAAGCTACCGTATGATCTTACGGTATGATACAGTATTTTTTTAAATCAGACTTGAAGCCGCCACCCGCTGTTTTCTCGCGGTTCTCTCGTCAACTGCGCAGCATACCCTCATCTATCCTGATCCCGTGACTTTCTTAAGAAGGTAAATATAATCTTGCAAAAGATTAACATTTTATTGACTGTTTTTCTGCCGAAAAGACTGACTCAAAATTACATGCCTCAAGCTAGCATAAGTTAAACTATATGGACAAATGTTTAGCTCTCTGTTGAGGCACGTTACTTAAGTTAGCATAAATTGGCAAGGTCATTAGCGGTTCACTAAATTTGCAGTCTAATCAAATGTCCAAGATTTTATTGTGGTCCTTGACTGATTTGTTGTCAAATCTACTTATGGTGGGCTGCAACGTTCTATTTTACCATTTGTAGTGGTACTCTTTCGAGTAAAACGAGTTATAGGAGTTTATAGGGAGAACAGTTAGTTAGCTAGTTGTTGATGCAATGCTTTTATTTTCCTTGACAGAGTAGCTTAAATATTGTGTGTTGGTGAGATTAGTAGTAGTAGAGAAAACATGAAAATTTGCAACATATGTGGTAAGACCTGCAGGAATACATATTCTAATATCTTATATATTTTCTCTATTATTACATTTTAGGCACTTCGTGGGAATTAACCCTGAGAGGGGAAGAAAGACCAGCCAGGGGAAGGTGGTGTCAAAGAGACAGGGAAGCTGGTCCACAAGAAGGACAACAACAGTCTCTCCCCAGGTCGTCACTCTCATAAAAAATGTGATGGACTTTGAGTGGGGCTTTATGTAGCCAATATAGTTCAGATCAAACTGTCAAATTACCAAGTTCATTTTTGGACTATATGATATGTTCAGTAGTTGATGTTAATGGAATGTGTGAAATAAAGTTAGCGTTTACTCAGTTTTTTTCTTCGTTGCTATGCAATTGGTGCAGGAAAGCAGGAAACAAACTTCCAGTAAAGTTATTAAAGTGGGATTGGCTGAAGATTTGTACTTTATGCTTTCCAAACAGTCAAACCAAACCCACTCAGTTTTTATCCGGGAGGACAATACAAAGTTAAATACATGTAATGTTATGTTAATGGTGTTCTTATGGATTCTTATGGACACTAAAAATGTTTAGCTTTAATACATGCCCACTGTTTGTCTGCCCACAAGCCATCTCTTGTCTGAGCTATTTCCGTGGTATTCTGTTCATTTATCATTATTTTTGGGGTTTTCATTTTTAAATGTGAAACTTTTAATTCATTAGCTTATATCACTGTGAAGATCACATTCTACAGTGTTCAACCTAGTTTTACAGTAATAAGTTGTTATTGGAGAATACTGTAGGAACTGTAAAATAACGGTATAATGGCAACAAAGAGCTGACAGTATAATACTGTAATGTTTATTTTCCATACAGCACAGTACTGTAATATTTTTACAGTATTAAACTGTTGTTGTAGATCACAGTAGATACACCGTAAAATAACAGTTTGAAGCTGACAATTGTAGCTGCCAGTAGTTTACTGTAATTTAACAGGAAAATTAGTTACAGTGTGTGCATTTAACTGAATCTGAATAATTTAAATGAAAGCTATAATACTGATCTATGGAAACAATGCAGTAAAAAAAGTAGTGAACCTGATGAACTGTATGTACTTACTGCTTTGAGATCAGGCTGAGCAAATACATTTTATTTCTTGTTTACCAAAAACAAGTGCATGATTAATGCTCATTAGAGTATTTCCTAATATGACACTCTAACCCACAAACATGAATGTTTAATTTGACCTTTTCATGCACAAAGTCAGCAGCGGATATTAATTGATTTGTTGTTTCTTTCAATCAATCTGATTCACTTTCCGACAGAATTTTAAAACAGACTTACATATAGTACGGACTTTGGTCATGTTCAGTCCGTACATCACAGGGTTAAAGAGCGGCTGACACGTCAGAAAATACAAGGATAAAACAATATGCAACATACTGTGCACACCTTTCAAATCAAATCTGCTTTGTAATATTTCAAAACAAACACCAAAGGAGAAGTTGATGAGAGAAGCCAGGTGAGGTGTGCAGGTACTCACAGCTTTTTGTCTCGTCTGTTTAGAACCTGAAAAACACACTTTAAGAATCTTCATGTATGTGTAAAGGATTAAAATTAAAGCACCAAACACTGTGAGAAAAGTGGCAAAAAGTCCATAAATGTTATTGGCTCTGGTTTCAGAGCAGGCCAGTTTCACAATGGAGTAGTTTAAACAGTAAAGGTTATCAATGATGTTCCCACACAGCTCCAAAGAGTAACTTAAGAATGTTGTGACAAAAATTACAAGAAAAGAGCAAAACCAGGTCACAACAATAAGTGTGGCAGTTTTGTTATTTGTCATACGTGTGTTATATTGTAGTGGACAACATATAGCGAGATATCTGTCATAAGACATGATGGCTAAGTTGAAAAATTCTACACACACATAAGAGTACACACAGAAAATCTGCAGATAACAGAAGGGAACAGAAACAGTGTGAACATCAGAGAGGATCTGAACCAGCAGGAGTGGAAACAACCCTGTACTACCATACAGTTCATTTACAAACAGGCTGCACAGGAAAATGTACATAGGTTCATGTAAGCTTCTGTTCATGCAGATAACCATGATGAGAAATAAATTGGAGCAAATAATTAAAATATATAAAGATATGATAATAAGAAAGTTTAAATATCTAAAAAGCCCAGTGTCAAAGTAGGCAGCAAGTATGAAATATAAAGGCCGAGTTGAGTTTCCATTCATCTTCATTTCAGCTTGTAAAGCAACCACAGCTTATTTCAGTGGATGAAATTTTACATTTTAACACAGATTTCCTGCAAAAGCTCAACCATGAAATACACAAACAATAATATGTATTTACGCAAGAGAAAATTATGGTAAAGAACTTAAATGTGAAAATCCCCAAATTTACAAAACAAATCTTTTAACACAGTGTGAAAGCTAACATTCACTTGTTGCAGTCAGACTGAGTCCCTCGCAACTGAGCTGAAACCTTTCCTGCTTGTTTTAAAGGGTTCAAGGCAGCAGACTGACCTCATTAAAGGTCCCTCACGTTTTAGAAACTTTCCTGTCAGCACTGCTAAATGATAACAATAATAAGTATTGTATTCAATTTATTTTTGCCCCAAAAGAAAATAAAGATTTTTTATTTCTGTTATTCATCTAATTTATGTGCACTTGTTTCATTTGAGCTCAAAGTCTGTACTGCATTTTAACAACATTAAAAAATAAACATATCAGAGGCATGTTTTACTGCGCTGAGTGCACGTTTTGATTAATTTGTGAAAACTGAGCAAAACGATGGCTGCTCTGCCACAAGCAGCAATGAGTACATTACGTTCCCAAGTTAAAGAAGAATTTATCATTTCAACTGCTGTTCAGCTTTCTGGGGGGAATCCGATGTCCTGGTAAACACAAGGATGGGGGAGCGATTTGTTTCTTATCGAGGATGTCATCAAACTCAGCTTTTTACCTCCTTTTGATGACATTCTTTCACGTTCATTCCCTCATTCACAACATACTTTGACTTATCAAGAATGTTGCTGCATGTAAACCAGTTGCTGGCTGGCCTCCATCTTTGCTTTGAAGGTCAGTTGTTGTCCTTGCAGGATTTACAGGTCGTCCTCCTCAGGGGCTCCAGGGGATACGGACCAGATGTTCAGTCTATTGTCTCGTACTTTGTGCTTCTTCCTGACTCAAACACTAAAACATCTGCAGTTGTACAGAGAGATACCTACTGTGGCAGAGTAATGTAATGGAAATGTCTTTGAGAGATAGCCGATCCAAATAGAATGAGCCAAGAACAGATTGGATTGGCCCTCAGCTGGAACAGGAAGTACATTCTCTATGGGGCCTTTTTGGTGTCAGAGTTTAGTTGGGTGCCCATTTAGGTTCTGGGAGAGACAGTGGTCAAGTTGTTCTAAACCTGAATCACAATCAGAATCAAAATACTTCTGATTCTTACCGGCTGTTCAACCTTCTGTCTGTGTGCACACTTCTTACCATCCTGAATAAGGCTGATGAATGTTGTGTGGTCTGCAAACGAGGAGTTTAAGTAAGTAAGTTCAACAGACGGTCTCCAGAGGATTTGCAGAGGGAGACGAACAGTGGGGAGAGTGCAGATCCCTGTGGGACTCCAGTGCTGTTTGACCGGATGCTGGATGTGATTGGGAGCTGGGTGAATTTGTGGCAGAATATTTCTGAGATGATGGTGTTGAACCGTTTGCTGGCAGGATGCTTTGTCCCTGGCAAGTCGACGTGTTGCAGGATGTAGCGCAGTCCAAGTCTCTGCATCGTTCGCTGGCCTGGAGACAAATTGCAAGGGGAAGGAGCATCAGGAGGCCTTTGGTGTCCTTCAGGTGAGCCAACATTAATGCCTCGAAAGATTTCATGACCACCAATGTCAAGGCGAGGGGTCTGAAGTCATTTTGTCTTGAGATTAAGGGTTTCTTGAGGGACCAGGATGATTGTAGATCATTTGAAGAATGAGTAATGATGACCTTTTTAATGTACTGACACAGTATGTCTGTGTCCAGTCAACATTTTATAACAGAGCAATTGTTTACATGTATGTCGAATTTTGGTCATTTGCAGTCCGTACATGATTGGATTGAGAAGAGGCTGTATGATGAGGAAGTACAGAGACAGAAGGATTCGCAGCATACTGGGTACACCAGTCGTATCAAATCTACTCTGAAGTATTTCAAAGCAGCAACCAAATGAAAAGTTGAGCAGAGAAGCCAGGTGAGGTGTGCAGGTACTGACAGCTTTCTGTCTGGTCTGCTTAGAACCAGAAAAACAAACTTTAAGAATTTTTGTGTAAGAGAAAAGGATTGGAATGAGAGGGACTAAGACAGTGAGACCAATGCCAAAAAGTCCATAAATGTTGTTCACTTTGGTGTCAGAACAAGCCAACTTGACAACAAGGTAGTTATGACAATACAAACTGTTTATGATGTTTCCACAAAGGTGCAAACGGATGTTTAAGGACAAAGTAATTAAAAATTTCACAAAAGAGTACAACCATATTACAACAATAAAAATGGCTGCCTTGTTTGATGTCATACGTGTGTTATATTGTAGAGGATAACAAATAGCGAGATATCTGTCATAAGACATGACGGCTAAGTTACTAAACTCTACATGTGCATATGTGTACAAACAGAAGATCTGCAGATAACAGAAGGGAACAGAAACAGTGTGAACGTCAGAGAGGATCTGAACCAGCAGGAATGGAAACAACCCTGTACTACCATACAGTTCATTTACAAACAGGCTGCACAGGAAAATGTACATAGGTTCATGTAAGCTTCTGTTCATACAGATAACCACAATGAGTGACGTGTTGACAACAAGAATAACAAAGTAAAGCAGTGCAGTTAACATGAAAAACAAGTACCTTAAGTTTCCAACATGCAAATAAGTTTCAAGAATAAAGTATGAGACATTTGATGGGGTTGAATTTAGCATCATTCTTGTTCGATGAGACAAACCACTACAAGTGTTGAAAACAGCTGTTCTCATCACTTACCCAAGAAAAAAATATTTGTTTCGATATAAAGGGTTCTTGTCAAGATATCAAAAGTAACAAAACAAAACAAAACACAGATTTTAAAAAACAATAGATATACGCTATGACACGCATCTTAAAATTACAAAACCATTCATCTCCCCTTCACTAATCCTCCAGAAAACTGCAGTCCATTCCAGCCGTTAGCTCTAGCAGCATCAGCTTTTATATTCCCGACAGGTCAGTCCTACGTCACCATCGTTAGCAGTAGCAACAGATAGACTTAACATTTTTCACTTACTGCTTTGCCATGACTGAAGCAATTCAAACTTTCTTTGGTCGTTTCTACTTCCATTCGGGAGCTTCTTAATATGTTTAACCCGACACTCGATTCGAGTATAGTTTGGTTTGGGAGGGGTGGACATTTGATTTTTCTCACATTTTTGGCTTTGTCCTTGTGAAATACTGGGGAGTTGAATCTCTTGACAAAGATGTGAAAAATATCCGTTGCTGAGAGAAGAACCTTGAGGAACTCATACAGCAACATCAGCAAAGGCCACCGGAATCTTTATTTGATGAACAAGGTTTGAATTTAACTGAGGCAGATAAGACAAAGTCTGTTTAATTTCAGGAAGTGAACAGCGGCCTGTGACTTTGAAGTGTGATGTTTTGCTGACCTGACTTCCTCCCTCTGTGGGGCAGTCGTGGATCAGCGGTTAGGGTGTCGGACCCGTAACCGGTGGATCGCTGGTTCGGTTCCCCGTCCCGGTGTCCATGGCTGAGGTACCCTTGAGCAAGGTACCTAACCCCCACTGCTCCCCGGGCGCTGCACGCGGTCGCCCACTGCCCCGGGTTTGCTGTGTGTGTGTGCACGTCACTTGGGTGGGTTAAATGCAGAGCACGAATTTTGTTGGAGTGAGTTCCCTCCAATGACAAAATATGTCACTTTCATCTTTCATCACTTTCTTGTTCTCTCTATAACGCAGTATCCACCAGAGTCATGATTTGGCTTTGGAGGACGGTCTCACAAACATTTCCGTGTATCTCATTAACTTAACCGTGGAGGAACTGACGCATTTTGCTTCCCAGCATGTTGAGAGTTGAAAACAGACACATTAACGTCATACCAACGTTCAAGTTCAAAAAGTTCAAAATATGAAAGTTTAAGGAGGAAGGCCTTGCAGAAGTGTTGGATCCAGCTGGGGATCTTTATGGCATGTGGCCCTTCCTGCCCCCCCGTTTCCTGTCAGCTGTCCTGAAAATGCTTCAACAGCATCTCAGACCATCACGCAGGTCAGCACATTTGCTAAGCTGAGCTCGCTCCTGCATGTACACGTCATGACTCTTGGACCTGAAAGAGGACAAAGGAAGTCGAGGAAAGTCAGGATAGTTTGTGTGTGCAGCTCTTAGTGTCCTCGGGTTCTACATTTAAAGAATGTGGAGGTTACAGTTCATATTCAACATTGTTTTACTGACCAGTAAAACTAATTTCCTAACTAAATGTTTTTAATGTCCATCCCGAGGTGTGTTGTCACAGAGCGGTCCGAGGGGAGGTCATTATCGTCCTCAGCCCTCTGGGGACCAGTGAAACCAGTCCTGAGGTCTGCTTAGGCTGATTGGTCTCACTGGTTAACAGCTCCAACTGTAATTTGCTTCAGAGGGAATTAGTGGAAACTGTGGCTAATGTGAAGACGCCTCAGGGACGAACTTGTTGACATGTTCGTATGACCTTTGACCTGAGGGACTTCATTAACGGCCTGTGGTGATCCCCCACCCCATCACCCGAGGACTCAGCAGCCTTCAGAGTTCAAAGCTTCACTAATCAAAGTTTTCATGTTAACAATTCAAACAAACTCAGTGTGGTGTCATGACTGAACCTCCTGAGAATTCTCACTAATTCAGCAGCTTCTTTGTTAGTCCTGTTTTGACTTTAGGCCACATTTACTGTATATTTCTACATAACGAGAGTGTAGATTCAGCTCTTGTGATCATCTCTCTGCCACAGCTCAGTATATATAGTAGTATATATACACAGTATATATATTTTTACACACACACACACGCTGAATTTGACTTCTGCATTTAACCCATCCTTAGTTCAACACACATGCAACACCCAGCAAATTACATGCAGTGAAACACACACAAGGGCACATCAGCCGGCTAATGGAGGGGGGAGCATTTGTCGCATTAATCACTCCACCACACCCAAAATTTTCCTGCCCATCCGGTGAGGGAATCGAACCAGTGACCCTCTGATCACGAGCCACACCTCTAGGCCACAGCTGCCCCCCATGAGAATCAGAATCAGAATCAGGATCAGAATTCCTTTATTTATCCCTGGAGGGAAATTCTTGTTCTTACAGACATTGCACATGCAGTATTCCCGACCAAGAAAGGTGAAAAGTGAGGAGTATAAAAATAGGATAAACAATAAAGATAGGATAAACAAAAACTAAAATCTCAAAAGTACAGGTATTTACAAAAAAACTATATTCAAATTTTTTAAGAAAATTTAAAATGCAGGTATGTACATGTGTAGAAAACCAATATATACATTGTATATATAAAGTGAGTGTGTCCGTCACAGTGCTGAGTTTAACAGTTTGAGCACCTTGTTTACACCTTCTGACCAGCACAATGATTTAAACAACCCCGTCACCAGAACAAATGTTGGCAGTGTTTCTCCCGATATGTTCAAACCCTCCGTTCCTTTTGTCTCAGTTCTCAGTTTTATGTTGTGACAACAATCTGCTTGAGGTCTCTAAGGTTCAGGCCCAAAAATACCTGGTCAGTGTTTTGAAAGGACTATGTTTGGCCTTATAATAACTTGATTTTTCATCACAAACACGACTGCTGGCCCTGAAGCTCCACAACCTGGGTTTGTCAGCTTCACTCTGCTCCTGGATCAGGGACTTCCTCACCAACAGGCCCCAGGTGGTGAGGATAGGGGAGTCTACATCAGCCCCACTGATCCTCAACACTGGCAGGCCGCAGGGTTGTGTACTCAGCCCTGCCTTATTCACACTGTACACACACGACTGCTCTGCTATCCACCCCACAAACATGGTCGTTAAGTTCGCGGACGACACCACTGTGGTGGGTCTCATATCTACCAATGATGAGACCCACTACAGAGACGAGGTCCAGAATTTGACACAGTGGTGTTCCAAGAACAACCTCATCCTGAACATCAGCAAAACCAAGGAGGTCATAGTGGACTACAGGAGGTCCAGGAAGACCGATCACGCTCCCGTCTGTATACTTGGGGAGGCGGTTGAGCGGGTGGACAGCATCAAGTTCCTGGGCATCCACATCTTCTCTGACCTCTCCTGGTCAGTGAACACCTCACACCTGATGAAAAAGGCCCAACAACGGCTCTTCTTTCTCAGGAAGTTGAAACGGACTGGACTGTCTACTCAGCTGCTCATGAACTTTTACAGAGCCACAATCGAAAGCATCCTGTGTCTCAGTGTGACTGTGTGGTATGGCAGCTGTACAGCACAGGACAGGAAGGACTTAGCCCGGGTGGTGAGGACAGCACAGGGGATTGTGGGCTGCAGTCTACCAGATCTGGACTCAGTTTACACTGCCCGAGTCTGGAAGAAGGCAAGACGCATTGCCACAGACCCCACCCACCCGGGCAACGAACTGTTTGTACCGCTTCCATCAGGAAGGCGGTACAGGAACATTAAAACCAGCACCAACAGACTCAGGGACAGCTTCTTCCCCAGAGCTGTTAAAGCAATAACCCCCCTTATGGAGTAAGACAACTATCAAAAAGATGTGTGCGTGATCCTAACCATTTGTATTCGTAATGTTGAACTTTGTATGTCAATAAATGAGTGTGAGAAATTGTTCAGGTTAGGGTTGTTTTTATGTGAGTATAAATCTAAAAGCTGTGAGTGCAAACTCTTGTGATTACAACTCTTAATTGTTACGATTACAAATTCAGGTTTGCAGGAACGAGTCGAAAAGTGTTGAAATGACGTCACTCAGGTCACAGGGGAAAGTGATCGAACCGCGATTTTCCCAACTGCGCATGCTCCAAATCCACTGACGACAGTGAATCAGCGACTCAGCATCACAGGTAAAGTCACTATCGTGTGCATCAAAATTACCGCTGACCTGCAGTGATATGAAATAGTTAATTTGAGACATAATGTTGATCAAAATACAACTTTTATCGATTTATAAACTAGGTCATGTTGCGTATAAATCTGTCCATCGCAAGGCCCCCAAGGTTTCGGCGGCGGCATGTGAGGACCTCCGCCCCGCCCACCAAAAAAATAAAAACATATTTAAAAAAGATAAAAAAATATTTAAATAATGAATTAATAATTGGCGCCCCCTGGCGTTGTAATTACGCCCCCCGAGAGCGCCGCTGCAGTGACTGCAACTCTGCAAGAGGGAGGTGGGGGTGGGGTCACTCACCGAGGTCAAACCACTGGAGTAAGGAGGAGGGGGAACGGGGATCCTCCTAATTGTTCCACAGTTATGGAATCAAAAAGCACTCAAAGTAAATTTCATTCATAACACCAGGTGGTTGCCTACTGTAGGCCTGTTTCACATTCCATACACTCTTGTTTATCGTCTGTGGGCTGTGCGAAGGCCAATAATACAGCCTGACTATTCAAAGATGAGACTATCTGTACCCCACCAATGTGTTGGTTTAGTCCTGACCCCTGCTGTCCGTCACGTCAGAGGCCATTGGCATCAGCGTAACCTGTTGATTCCCGAGGCGACTCTGATTCAGGTAATTAACATAATGGACAGGAAAAGGCCAAAGCTATCGGGTGCTTATTTCAGAAAGAAAAGGAAAGAAGAAGAGGAGAAACGGTCCAAAAACAAAGGTATGTAGCTAATGTTCCCTCTGTAGCGTACGACTGTAATTACGTTATGAAAAGGGGCTAACGTTAATTGTTTAGCGGTCATTAGCTTGTTTGCTGTTTTGTGTGCTGGTTATAGTTAACCTGAACATTATCTGAGTTAACATACATACATACCAATAACTGTGTCTACACTTAAGCTATCAGCACCTTGCTGTCATTGCTTTGTGACCATTTGGTTATCGCTGCGTACTGTATTTAGCCTTAAAAAGACGGACGTTGCCCACATTTCGTCCATTATTTTCTGTCTCAGTATAACGTTAATAGAATTTAGTCAATGAAGCATTTCTCCCCGTTGGTTAATCTGTAGGTTAATAGCATGTAATAGGCGTAATAACATTAAGTGAGAGCTAATGTATTTAAGTGTGCCGTTCATGCATGTTTACACTGATGTACTTTCCCACCAACACTGCTAAAATATTTTGGAGCGCCTCCTGCCCAGGATGAGTCTCCAGCAACAGAGGCCTCATCTGGAGCAGAGGATCAGGAGATCCCATCCACCTCTACGGCTGCTATGGCTTCTATGGCATCTCCTGCCATGTCTCAGGAAGGCCATGAGGAGTTTGCTGCTGCTTCTCCTCAGCAGGAGCCTATAGGTGGGCGGTATTTTGCTGTCATTTGTGTGTGTGTGTGTGTGTGTGTGTGTGTGTGTGTGTGTGTGTGTGTGTGTGAAGGTAGAAGTAGCAGTGTGTTTTATCTTTTACCTGCCTGTACACATTTTTTCCTGTTAGTTGTGATTAATCCAGTTTTGCTGTTTCTTAAAACCATGTTTTGTTCCACTGCTGTGTGCTTTGAATAATGTGCCAAATCAAATGTGCTGTTCTACAGAAATGCCTGAACCCCCACAAAGTTCATCTTCCACTGGGGAGGAGCCTCTTTCAACAGACCCTGCAGACTGGCCATCACCTCTGACTGACAGCATCAGGACCGAGTTAGGTGGCATCAGATTTCTTTTTCCTAATGGGAGATGTTGTCACCAGAAGGGTCAGGTTTTAGTTCTGTGTGTGAAGGATTTGTGTATTTTACATTACATTACAGTGCGCATGCGTCGATACGTGTGCAGCCTGTTACAGACGCTCCCGATCTTTCTCACTGTTTTTTACTATTTTATTATTATTCGTGACTCCTTTACTTTCTTTTTTACTCTCTGGACTACAATGTCTACTATCTACCACACACCAGGAAGTTGTGGGTCTTTTTGGTGTTTTTGTTCGTCGCTGAACTACACTTTTCGGAGCGGCGATGCAACTCCTCGCTGCCCGCATTGTTTACACTCGGGATCAGCTGATGGACCTGAAGCCGGCCACCGCTTCAGGGAAAACACCGAGAGTAATCCCTGCTGAATGCTGGGTTAAAACGCACAGGGGATGCAGGGGAAATAAAAAGTTACGGAGGAAGAGGGAAGCTTTGAAACAGCGGAGGCTTATGACTAGGAAGTTTAAGCCGTGTCTCCCCTGTATCGTCATGGGAAATGTGAGGTCACTCGGGAATAAGATGGACGAGCTGACGGCACTGTCGCAGAGTCAGAGGGAATACCGGGAGTGCAGTTTGATGTGCTTTACGGAGACATGGCTGCACCAGGACATACCCGACGACAATGTGACGGTAACGGGCTTCCATACAGTCCGTGCGGACAGAGACTGCGCTACCAGCGGTAAGCACAAAGGGGGAGGGCTTGCCGTGCTCGTTAACAACCGGTGGTGTAATCCAGCTCACATCACGGTGAAGGAGCGCATCTGCAGCCCGGATGTGGAACTGTGTGCCGTTGGACTACGTCCATATTACCTGCCCAGGGAGTTTTCACATGTTGTCATGGTAACTGTTTATGTTCCCCCCTCTGCAAACCCCAGCAGGACATGTGACACTATTCACTCTGCAATAGCCCGGATACAGACTCAGCACCCGAGTGCATTCATTGCAATCTCGGGTGATTTCAACCACACTAACCTGGACAAAACACTCCCCACTTTCACTCAGTTTGTGAACTGTCCTACCAGAGAGGGAAGAACAATAGATCTGCTGTATGCAAATGCAAAGGACTGTTACAGCTCTTCCCCCCTCCCCCCACTAGGCAGGTCAGATCACAACCTGATCCACCTCTCCCCCTGCTATGTGCCTCTCGTAAAGCGTCTGCCCGCAACTTCAAGGACTGTGAGGAGATGGACAGACGAGGCCAATGAGACACTCCAGGGCTGTTTTGAGGTGACAGACTGGCAGGCACTCTGTGAGCCCCACGGCGAGGACATTGATGGGCTCACTGAGTGCATCACTGCCTACATAAACTTCTGTGTGGACACCATTGTCCCAACCACAACGGTAAAGTGTTACCCCAACAACAAGCCGTGGGTAACCAAGGACATCAAAGCCATCCTCAACAACAAGAAGAGGGCTTTCAGAGCAGGCAATAGGGAGGAGGTGAGAGCTATCCAGCGCACCCTGAGAATAAAGATCAGGGAGGCAAAGGAGAGGTACCGGAGGAAGCTGGAGTGGAAACTCCAGCAGAACAACACGAGAGAGGTGTGGAGTGGCATGAGGACCATCACAGGTTACGGGCCAAACAGAGGAGGAGTTGATGGCGGTGTGGAACGGGCGAATGAGCTGAATCAGTTTTTTAACAGATTCGACACAGGGACCCCAATTCACACTTCAAACGACTCCTCAGCAGTAAGGTTGCAGCAACCGGCCACTCCAGCCTCTCTCCCTCCCCCCACATTCCATCTGGATGACCTCGCTCACACCTCGTCCCCAGAAGCCTGGGTGGACCACTCTCACCTGGGTACCACAAGCACTCCTCCCCCACCCATCACCCCAACGATGACCTTCACAGCTGACCAGGTGAGAAGACAGCTGCAGAGACTCCGTGCAGGCAAAGCTGCAGGCCCAGATGGTGTGAGCCCCAGGGTCCTGAAAGCCTGTGCCCCCCAGCTAAGCGGAGTACTTCATCATGTCTTCAACCTGAGTCTGAGTCTTCAGAGGGTCCCCGTGGTGTGGAAGACGTCATGCCTCGTTCCTGTCCCGAAGACGCCGCGTCCCAGCGACCCCAAGGACTACAGGCCTGTGGCCCTGACGTCACACATCATGAAGACCCTGGAAAGACTCGTCCTGGAACAGCTCCGGCCCATGGTCCAACCACTTCAGGATCCCCTTCAGTTCGCCTACCAGCCCCGCCTTGGAGTGGACGACGCCATCATCTACCTGCTGAACAGAGTCTACACTCACCTAGACAAGCCGGCAAGCACTGTGAGAATCACGTTCTTCGATTTCTCGAGTGCGTTTGACACCATCAGGCCGGCTCTGCTGGCTGAGAAGCTGACAGCGATGCAGGTGGATGCCCCACTGGTGTCCTGGATCGCAGACTATCTGACGGGCAGACCGCAGTACGTACGCCTGAAGTGCTGCCTGTCAGATGAAGTGATCAGCAACACCGGGGCTCCACAGGGGACTGTCCTCTCTCCCTTCCTCTTCACTATTTACACCACAGACTTTACGCACTGCACAGAGTCCTGCCATCTTCAGAAATTTTCTGATGACTCTGCAGTGGTTGGGTGTATTACTGGGGGGGATGAGAGAGAGTACAGGACGGTAGTGGACAACTTTGTCACATGGAGCGGGAAAAACCACCTACAGCTCAATGTGACAAAGACCAAGGAACTGGTGGTGGACCTGAGGAGGACTAAGGCTCCAGTGACCCCTATCAACATCAAAGGGGACACTGTGGAGGTGGTGGAGGAGTACAAATACCTGGGGGTGTACTTAGACCACAAACTGGACTGGTGCAAGAACGTGGACATGGTCTACAGAAAGGGCCAGAGCCGCCTCTACTTTCTGAGGCGGCTGAGGTCCTTCAACATCTGCAGGACGATGCTGAGGATGTTCTATGAGTCGGTGGTGTCCAGTGCCATCACATATGCCGTTGCCTGCTGGGGCAGCTGCCTGAGGGTGAGGGACACTAACAGACTCAATAGAATCATCAAGAAGGCCAGCCATGTTGTGGGAGAGGAACTGGACTCTCTGACAGTGGTGTCTGAGAGGAGGATGTTGTCCAAAATAAGAACTATACTGGACTTTCCCTCTCACCCTCTCCACAATGTGCTGATCGGCTACAGGAGCTCGTTCAGCAACAGACTCATACTCCCACGATGCACCACAGAGCGACACAGGAAATCATTCCTGCCTGTCGCCATCAAACTGTTAAACTCAGCACTGTGACGGACACACTCACTGTTTATACAATGTACATATTGGCTACTTTTACACATTGCACATACCTGTATTTTTAAATTTTCTTAAAAAATTTTTGAATACAGTTTTTGTAAATACTACTGTACTTGAGATTTTAGTTTTTGTTTATCCTATTTATATACTCTGCACTTTTCTCCTTTCTTGGTCGGGAATACTGCATGTGCAATTGTCTGTAGAAACAAGAATTTCCCTCCAGGGATTAATAAAGGAATTCTGATTCTGATTCTGATTATTTTGACTTGTATTTTTATTGTTGTTATTTATATTCAATTATTCTTATTTCTTTGTCGTGCTTTTCTGTGCTTGTGATATGAAATGAGTATTTTCTTTCAATTCAATTCAATTCAGCTTTATTTATAAAGCACTTTAAAAACAATATATATCTTGCATATATTTATGGTTGTGCACTTTAAATTGGTTGTTTAATGTTTAGTTTGTTTTATTGTATTTCTATCATAATAAAGTTTATACATATACTCACTTTATATATACAATGTATATATTGGTTTTCTACACATGTACATACCTGCATTTTAAATTTTCTTAAAAATTTGAATACAGCTTTTGTAAATACCTGTACTTTGAGATTTTAGTTTTTGTTTATCCTATCTTTATTGTTTATTCTATTTTTTATACTCTGCACTTTTCTCCTTTTTGGTCGGGAATACTGCAGGTGCAATGTCTGTAAGAACAAGAATTTCCCTCCAGGGATAAAAAAAGGAATTCTGATTCTGATTCTGATATACTTTTCACCCGATGTTCTCTTTGGGTTGGTGGGGGCGTGAGCCAGTGCGGAGGGGGGCTGTTCACCCAGGGCGCCATTCAGGCTAGGAACGCCACGGGCAAGGCCTCCTCTCGGCCATGCAACATTTGTTTTTTAACAAGAAGCCAGAGGGAAATCAATCCATGGAGCGGTGATTATTTATCATATAGGATGTTATGATGTATATGTTTGTATAGTCTTTGTCATAAACAAGAGGTTATTGCCTGGTTTACTTCTATAGAATCACATTATGCCACAATTCTGAGCGCGCACGGGACATTTTGAGCGCACTAAAATACATTTTGCAAGCACACAACTTGTGTTTTGAGGAAACATTAAAATTGTGCGCATAAAGCTTATGGCTGAGCAGATCAAACAGTATCTTCCTCCGCGCTCAGACGGGCTGCTGCGCGCGCTCCACTTCACGTGCACGCTCGCTCAAGTTTCGCACGTAACAAACGTGCCACAGAGGTCAACCAATCAGAGAGCTTGGATGGCGAAAACTTGTGATTGGCTGCTTCTGCTCCAATCACATCGCAGCATCCACGTGGGACGTCTTGCCATGGAGCACGAAAGTGTGACGTAGCGGCGTGGGGAAACCGCAATGCATTGTGGGATGTACGGGAAACTGAAAAGCGTGTGTACGCGTTCAGCCGTGTTGTTTTATTTAAACAAGTTAAAACGTGGCGCGAACGTGCCGTGTCGTTCACGTGATCGCTTCTGTGAAAACAAACGATGGGCTGAGCTCGTTCACGTCTACAGCGCGACAAGCACCTGGCCGAGCGGTGTGCCATCCTCAGGAAACGCTTACCGGGAGATCTGGTTTTGGCAGACCGTGGATTTAACATCGGGGATGGAGCTGGACTGATGTGTGCCGAGGTGCAAAGCCCGGGCTTCACAAGAGGACGTGCTGGACCCGAGACCTGCGGAGGAGACGCGGCAGCTCACCAGGGAGCCTGCTGGTTCCACCTGAAGGTGAGGAACTTTCCTTCATTGATAAGACTGTGACTGTGTGCTGTAAGTAACACGTCTCCCAGTGCCGCCATTAAACAGCGAGGCCCTGCGATAGCACACAGTGACTGACCGACAGAGTGAATGCATTGAACACAACACTCTGTGAACTGGCTCTTATTCATGTAGTTTCACTTTCTGTGGTTTTCTGAACATAAAATGAACGGCTGCTCATCTTCTTGAGCTGCTTGTTTCTGTTATCGTTAACATGTCATTGATATGTCAGGCACAGGAAAACCTCCTCACCTGCTACCTGCTCACGTGGTGACAAACACTGCAGGTTTACAAAGAAAGGTAATAAAACTTCGCCTGATGCTGATAATGAATATTGTAGTTCAGTAGGAATATATGAAACTGTATTCCAGCTACTTTAATTGAGCCATAAGAAGTCCTGTGTGAGTGGCTCAAGCAGTAATGTGTGACCGCTTCCTGTTTTCAAGTCTTTTCAGTTTGTTACAGACCAATGTGTTCCTGTGCAGTGCAGTGACTCTGTTGAAGTTCCGGTAACAGTACAGATCATAAAATACTAATAATATAAATAACACTGCAAATGAGGTAACAAATGAAAATACAAAGTGCAAACCCAGATAAACATCACTGCACCGGCTCATATGGATCCGTTCCACCAATGTTACTATTGATTTCGAGGAGCCTTTGGAACAGGGTCCGGCTGGCCTCGGGACGTTTGTCCGTCCTCGCCTTCGCTCTCGCAGCACACACTAACGCCAAGTGACGCGCTGATCATTTGTCTTATATTGTCTGGAGCCTCACACCGTCACCATGGAAATTATTGCATAAGACAAATGTAACAAATTTAAGCTAACAAATCATGTTAGCTTGCGTTGGGTTGTTTTCTGTTGATGGAATACACAAGATGAGAATCACGTTGTGCTGTCCTTTTAGGTTTTGTTTTTTGGTGAGCCTTCTGCTTCTTGACAAACAATACGAGAAGACCCCAAAAGCAGAAGAGGAGCCGCCACTCGTGCTGGCTGGCCTTGGAGAACGTTCACGAACCAGAGGGATGCTAGCATTCGTTTACTGCCTTGTGTCAAGTCATGTTTAAAGAGAAAAACACTCAGCTCATAGCTCATAAACATAAGCTTTAACCAAACTTTAGTCTCTTTAAGTTTTCAGATTGGCTTGTGAGTGAATATCCCAGACTGGCTGATACGTGTGGTGGCTGGATGCTGCACAGGTCCACAGGTATGTAGGTGTGTGTGGGTTAATGTGGTTTGTATGACACACCGTCAACTCAAATGCTAATTGGGAAAAAGCAGAGAGACAGAAGAGACCTTTTGAATTTCCTGGATTTTTCTGTTTTGCAGAGATGGAAAGCAGACTCTTTGTTGGAAGGGAGGAATCCTGATTATTGTGTCAACAGTCTGGACTCTAACTGCTTCAGGTGTGGAGTGTGTTTTCTTTTAGCATATTGATTAACTATTTGAAGCCGTCTTATATCATTGGAAATGTATTCAGGCAGTTTACATGCTGTGCTGTTTAGGAGTGCAGGACGGACCCCGGCAGCCGACCTGGCACGAGGTGTCACGGGGTGTCACGAGGTGTCACGAGGTGTCACGGGGTGTCAGGAGGTGTCAGGAGGTGTCACGGGGTGTCACGAGGTGTCACGAGGTGTCACGAGGTGTCACGGGGTGTCACGGGGTGTCACGGGGTGTCACGAGGTGTCACGAGGTGTCACGAGGTGTCACGAGGTGTCACGGGGTGTCACGAGGTGTCATGGGGTGTCACGGGGTGTCACGAGGTGTCACGAGGTGTCACGGGGTGTCAGGAGGTGTCAGGAGGTGTCACGGGGTGTCACGAGGTGTCACGAGGTGTCACGAGGTGTCACGGGGTGTCACGGGGTGTCACGGGGTGTCAGGAGGTGTCACGAGGTGTCACGAGGTGTCACGAGGTGTCACGAGGTGTCACTGGGTGTCACGGGGTGTCACGGGGTGTCAGGAGGTGTCACGAGGTGTCACAAGGCGGCACGAGGTGGACCTCGTCCCAGCTCCATGTGCGAGTGCTGCTCCAGATTCCTCTGCTCCGGTGGCTGACAGCACACGAGTGTCTGCCGGTGATGCAACAGATCCCGAGCTGTCACAGCTTATCGAGAGGGTGAACAAAACCTTTCTTAAAGTCAGCAGGTGCATTAACCTCGTTGTGATGTGATTAGTTTTGTTGTCTGTAGAGAACTGTGATACAATGCAGCTTAGTTTCAGCTGACGCCTGCTCTGTGCTCAGATGAACAGCGTCGGTAATGACATCATCAGTGACCCGGTTGATGATGTCGTGACCTGTGGATACACCGGAATCGTGTCTGTGGGAAGAAGAGACAGCACGATGAGGCGTGTTGGTTTTCATTAAGACAAGTGTGCATTCTGCTCGAATTTATGACTTGAATTAGGCGACTTGTTTGGCCGCGTCTAAAGCGTGGATCACACATAGCAGGACATTGCTTTCATGTAAAGCTGTGTTGTTAAGCTTCTTTACATGTCACCAAATAATCATGATTTTTAAGTAGTTCTGTCTTTTTTCCTGTACGTGTAACAGGTTTACCACTGAGTCAACCCGACGCTCGACCAGCTCAGAGAAGTCCTGCATGATGAAGACTTCTGCCTGCCCCTGTGTGTTCCAGGGGGAGATGAGGAGGTGTATTCTTGGTTTTAGCCTGCCTTTAATTAGGCATGAATGTCTTTTGCAAGAATTCCTTCTTCTTAAAGGCAGATGTGAACCTGGTCCTGGAGAGGAGCCGCCCTGCCTTCAGTGGTCGGTGTACGCGGTGCAGTGGAAATGGTTCATTGATTCAAACTATACAACCCATGAAATCCAAGCGTTTTTGGAAACTTGACGTCACTATTTAAAATGAATGTAACTGATGACATGTAATACTGTGACGTCTAGAATAACACGGCATCATGAACGTAGACGCAGAGGCCTTACAGGTGGACCACCTGCGTGCTTGTATCGACAGTAACTGGAGGTGTCTGAATTGTAGCAGCATCCTGTCTGTGATCCAGTCGCAGGTCACTTTCATTCAGAAGGGCTGAAGCCGGGCGGGTCAGTGGGAGGGTCTTACCTGTGTGTGTCTGTCAGTGCCAGGTGTGTCTGGCTGTGAGCCTGCAGGGGGAGCTGTGCTGGGACAGGGTGACGACCTGTTCTTGCTGGAATCTGTGCTGTAAGTGGAACAAAGATGATGTCCGAGTCCACCACCTGTTCAGGGACGGTTTTCCTTGACTCCTCTTTCATACCAGCTGTGCTCTCGGTCTAAAACGTGAACGTTGTTGTGTCCCTTTTCTTTGAGGTGTAGGTGAACTGCTGAGTCATGTTCTGTGGAGGTGGCTCTCCTGTGCCGTGTCATTCTGCTGTGATGTGGTTGTTTGGTTTCTCCTTCGTGCAGATCAGAGCATTCTTCACTGCACTGGACTGCTGATATGGTGTTGCTTTGCTTGTCCCTCGGGTGGACCAGTTTCTGTCTACGTGTGGTCATGGGTTTGAAGTGGACCAGGATGTCATGGTTATTAAAGATTCTGCGTAGTTTGTCTGATACTCCTGACACATAAGGAATAACAATGTCCTTCCTCTTCTTGTTGTTGGTGGGTCTTTATGTAGTTTTTGCTTTGATTTATCAAATGTTCTTATACTCAAAAAGGTCAGTATGAATTGTGTATATTGTGTTTATGTAAGGGAATTTATCAACTTGAAAACTAAACTGTATTATTTTCATTTCAGACTAACATTGTGTTAATCACTTCATTAAGAACAAAAGGGCCCCAGAAGGCCTGACTGTGGGACGCATCATGCAGTGGACTGGACAAAGACACAAGCCTGTCCTGCCAAGCGAAAAGAAGGACTGTGTCGTACATATGAAACTCCACCATGACTGCGACACTGAACACACCGTTTGTTTCCCAGCTGTAAGTGCTTGTAGTCGTACAGTCACATACAGTTCAGAAACTTTAGGCAGGGTGTAACCACTCGGTCTAAAGGAAAACAACAAAGTCACTGCGACATGTGTAATCATGTTTTATTCTTTTGTAAATTTGATGTGACAACTTCCTGTTTCAGTCAACTTTTTTTGTCTTCACTGTTAGAAAACAATTGTTTTTCTGTTAATAATGGTTTACTCCAAAGTTAGTTTTTGCTCCTTGTTACTCTTCAGGGTACCAACAGTAATTTTTGGTTTTCACACATTTAATTCTGATGAGTGTAATTAAAATGTTTGGGACTCCTGTCTCATGTTAAGGTCTTGTTCCATCTCAGGCATTTCCTGTGTTGCACTTTCAATACACTGAACCATTGTTACGTAAATGTCTCTGCCAAACGATTCTGAAGAAGCCAAGGGGTTCATCGTGGACTGCAGTTTCCAGAATGTACGGGTTCAGAGGGCACTCGATTTCCTGGACTTGAACTCCATTTGGTTCCTCGTGCACAGCACCAAACATCTCCCAGTCAGTTCCAGACAGCTCCATGTTCTGGAAGAAAAAGATCTTTTTAATATTATTTTGTATGAAACAGTATGTGTTAGCTTCATATAATAACAGCCTAAGTCATATTTTAAGGTTTTCAGCACTGTGTTGCAGGGTGATTCAGCAGAACGAGGTAGATATCACAATTAGCCAAAATATGACTTAGGCAATTAAGCTGTGAGGCTAATGATTTAGAAATATTTTAACAAACATAACAAAGAGCTTCAACAAACCTGCAAATCTTCGTTTGAGTCACAAGGGTTCTTCATGTGACCCAAAACCCAGAGCTGGTTTGGTGAGAGTCCACCTTCAGTGGGCACAAAGCAGATGAACAACATCTGCAGATGCAACAGGCCGTCTTCCTCAGGACTGAAGGACTTCATGGTAAAGGTGTCACGCTGGTCCAGACATCTCGCCACGGGCGCTCGATTCTAGAGCAGAAGCAGAAACTATTCAGCTGAAAAATAATAAAAATTGTCTGACTGAAAATACTTTCCAACAATGATTTCCCAGTTTACATCTTACTACTGACATACAGTAAATTATGGGAATTATTATTGTAAGCTCTGAATACGCACACTCCGCCCAGCCATGAAGCTTCCTCTTCCACTGCCTTTAACAGTGAACAGGGTTTCAGCACCTGAGACATTTTCAACGCCCTCATCACCCCTGAAGACACATGGGAGAAACGTT
Source organism: Scatophagus argus (assembly GCF_020382885.2). Taxonomy (NCBI): domain Eukaryota; kingdom Metazoa; phylum Chordata; class Actinopteri; family Scatophagidae; genus Scatophagus; species Scatophagus argus. The sequence goes on along the minus strand of NC_058497.1, from coordinate 25,875,296 downwards.
CTGTCATATTCATCACAACAACATTTCAACTGAACATTACTGAAATGAGTAATTAGGGCTTGGAAAACAACAGCCCAAGTTTATATGATTGTTTACCTGGAAGGTCAACCACATGTTTCCACTGCTCTCAGAAAAATGAATGAGCAGTGTTTGAGTGGTTATTTGTCGCTGGTTTCAGATAAACAATCTGTATAGAAAGACAAACCTGTGTTTGATTCTGCAGAGTCAAAATATTAAGGCCTACAACTGCACAAATAATCATCATTGACCTCCAGGAGAAATTTCAGGAGTCACAGCAACAGCACTTGTTTCTGAAAATGTTCAAAATGTTTTGTAAAGTTCTGAATATACAACATTTTAAAATGTTTATTCCCTGCTCCTCCTGCCTGATGTTGGGATGGGAAAACAGACCACAACCTCATCCTGCTCCAGCCTCACTACAAGCCCAAGGTACAGAGAGACCTCACCACCACGAGCTCTTTCAGGAAGTGGTCTCCTGAGGGACTGTTTTCAGTCTACTGACTGGAGAGTGCTGCAGGACTCACATGGGGAGGACACTGAGGGTGTCACCAGCTGCATAACTGACCACATGAACTTCTGCATGGATGTTGTGGTCCCTACCAGAACTGTACGCTGCTTCTCCAACAACAAACCCTGGATTACCAGCAACATCAAGGAACTCCTCAACCAAAAGAAGAAAGCCTTCAAGAGTGGTGATCGGGAGGAGCTGAGACACGTACAAAGGGAAAGTGGAGCAGAAACTGCAGCTGGATGGCATGAAGACCATCAGTGGATGCAGCTCCAAGAGAGAGAGCACAGTGGAAGGGGATGTGGAGAGGGCCAACCAGTTAAACAACTTCTTCAACAGCTTTGACTGCCCTGCCCCCCTCTGCTGCAACCCATTCATCTCCACTGACCAACACTGAAACATCCCCTTTTCCCACCGATCATCCACTGACACCTCCCCCCCTTCTGTCACCCACCCACCCACCTTCACAGCAGCTCAGGTAAGTGGAGAGCTGAAGAGACTACACACCAGCAAAGCAGCCGGGCCGGACGTTGTGTGTCCGAGGCTCCTCAAGGCCTGTGCTCTGGAGCTGGGTGACCCCGTACAGCACATCTACAACCTGAGCATGCAGGTGGGAAGGATCCCAGTGCAGTGGGAAACATCCTGCATCATCCCTGTTCCAAAGAGACCACACCTCATGGAGCTGAAGCGCCCTAACATCACACGTCATGAAGACTATGGACACCACCGCAGACCACAGGTCCAACACGCACTCAATCCACTGCAGTTTGCCTACCAGGAGAAATCTACTTAAAGTGATGGAGTAAAATCTGATAAACGTTATGAAAAGTTTTGAAAATGAATTGTTACTCATGTGTGGGTAACACATATGCAGTGTGTGAACAGTGAACACATGAACACAAACAGCAGATATGATGATGATGACCTTCAAAACAAAACATGAAATGACAATGAGCAGCCACCTCCCTCCCAAAAAATGAACCGACAACAACTGAGCAGCCACTGGTCCCTTTACATCACTGTCAACATGCGGTACTCTCAGTTCCCCATCATGTAATGTCAGGCCGGGCAGACGTTCAAAACAAAATGCAAAAAAAAAAATTAGCAAATTAATTAGCCAATCATTAGCTTCCAAGGTACAAGTTCTACAGTCTGTTATTGCTGTGAACTGAAGTTTAGTATAACACACTGTTGATCGGGACGAAGGTCTGATCAGAGCAGAATTCAACTAAATTAACTATCTCAGATTTTGCAGGTCAGTGCTAATCAATTAGCACAAGCCAACTTCTTACGCTAGCAATGCTAATGCTCACTAACTTAGCGTGGCCGGCACGCATGTCGTTAGCCTGCAAGCTAAAGCAGTAAGTCTGTAAGTCCAGGAACTGTATATTATTTAAAAACAGTACATTTTCATGAAATAAATACTTGATACACACGTTAGTGACTTTACCTGTGATGCTGAGTCGCCACGTTCACTGTCGACAGCCATCTTTGGATTTGGAGCATGCGCAGTTGGGAAAATCGCGGTTCGATCACTTTCCCCTGTGACCTGAGTGACGTCATTTCAACGCTTTTCGACTCGAATTCGTAGTCGTAACAATTAAGAGTTGAATTCACAAGACTTTGCACTCACAGCTTTTAGATTTATACTCACATAAAAACAACCCTAACCTGAACAATTTCTCACACTCACGTATGTGACAGCAGACGTTTTTTATTGACATACAAATTCGACCCAGGTACCCCACCTGTACGTGGGTTTGAGCTCGTGCACCCGCTTCAGATGGGCTACAATGAAGATTTTGATTTCAAAAAGCGTGTAAATAACGTCTCTTCAAATCAGTTTGTTATCTCCGAGCTTCCAGAGACTTGGATTATGCTGGACAAGCTGTATGGAGCCATTTTACGTTTTTCTTTTGTTTTTCTAACGTTTAAAACGCGTCCTCTGCTTCAGTTGTTCAGCGAATCGCTTCAAAGCTCCAAAAATGTTTTGTGGACTAAGAAACTTCACCCAACTTTCCATCAGCATTGATGGGCATCACTCAGCACACAGCACAATAATTCACCCTGAGATGTTGTGCAGTAGATGATTTCATATAGACAAAACTATCCAGACACCCCTCTCTGTGGGGCCGTTCCTCAGGGCCCCTGACGTCCAGTGAAGGGAAATCTTAATGCTTCAGCATACCAAGACATTTTGGACAATGCTATGCTTCCAACTTTGTGGCAACAGTTTGTTGAAGGCCCTTTTCTATTCCAGCATGACTGTGCCCCAGTGCACAAAGCAAAGCTCCATAAAGACATGGTTGGATGAGTTTGGTGTGGAAGAACTTGACTGGCCCACACAGAGCCCTGACCTCAACCCCATCCAACACCTTTGGGATGAACTGGAACGGAGATTGTGAGCCAGGCCTTTTGGTCCAACATCAGTGTGTGACCTCACAAATGCTCTACTGCATGAATGGGCACAAATTCCCACAGAAACACTCCAACATGTTGTGGAAAGCCTTCACAGAAGAGTGGAAGCTGTTAGAGCTGCAGAGCTGTCTGTGTGTTTACAATGAGACGTGTGCTTACTTCATACTACAGATAACACAAATACTTGAAACGTTTTGTATTTCTTTGTCGGACTCATTTTGGTGAATTTGCTAAACATCTGACTGTTTTCAGCAGTGAGGTCGGAGTTACTTCTTACAAACCACCTCAGGTGAAGTTTATCTTCTCAACAGAAGTGAGTTCTGCAGCAGGATCCACGTTGTGCTTCTGTTATGGAGCCTCCCTTCAGTGATGAACACCTCTCTGCAGCCGCCACTAAGGGTCAGCTGAGTGTAACTGATCACCATCACATCAGCTGACGTGTCCTCAGTCAAATAAATCTGTTGGCAACGTGGGAGTAAATAAAGTTTATTCAGGGAATAATTCATAAACAGTGTGAGATACACGGTGTTTGTCTGGACAGAGTCCAACGTGTCTCCACCTCAGAGATAAACTAAGTTGACATAAGTGTCGTCTCTATCCTGAGACGCTTTAAAGACGTACCAAATCACGAGCGTCCAGCGTCTGTCCCACCTGATAACCACAAGTGAATGTCAGGTGATGTCTCCGGTTCCGTTGGACAGCTTGTTGTAGTCCTTCAGTTTCTGGCACAGTTGAACTTTTGGGAATCAGGAGGCCAGCTCCTGTCCCTCAAGGACCTACGTGTCCTCACCTCGTCCTCTGATGACACTTTGTCCTCTTTGTCCCCTCATGCCGCCTCTTTTTAGTGTCATTCCTTTTTTAACAGCGAGCCAAAGTAGATTCAGTGTTGACATGTAGACAAACTCCACAGCTACACGCTAACTTTGGCCTAAAGGTTTTGTTCCTAAATGCCTGCTCCTGGTCCTGGTCCTGGTCCTGGTCCTGGTCTATCTCTCAGCGCTGATCTTGTAGCGGAGGACAAAGTAAGCGATGAGCCTGAGAGAGAAGAAGAAGATGGCAAGAACGATGAAGTCCAGGTAGAGTTTGGCGTCCAGCATGTCCAGCTCCTTCAGGATGGCCTCGGACTTCTGGAAGTGACAGGTGTCCTGTTCATCGCAGTGAAGGTCCTCTCGGTCCAGACCGTAGATGGACAGGATGACGCCCTCGAAACCGTACCTGAAACACAACACAGGTGGCCTGGCAGGTTGAAACACTTCCATTTGATGCTTTTCTGATGGCATAAACTGGATGTTATCATTTGTTCATTTATTTGAACTGTGAATGTTCAGTTTGGTCAGGGGTGCATTCACAGTCACTGGGAGTTTTCAGCTGTCGAAACCAGTTAACATGTTCACCTGTTTATTCCTAACTTAAAATCTATTTTAACCAATTATCAGTCACTTTTAGCTTTTATACCTCAAGTCTTTGTCCAAAACTGTCAACTACCCGAACAACTCTTTCATGGTCTCTTTAGGTGTCCATCTGATCACTGAAGCATTGCCATTAAATGTTAAGGTCACTTTTCCTGTTAGTTCATAACAGACTTGATTTAAAACCTTCAGTGTTTCCACACACACTTTGGCACCTGCAGGAGAGAGTACAGAGTCACTTCGCCACCACAGTCAAACAGCGCCCCCACCTGACATAGGAGATGTAGGACATCCATTGCAGGTACCAGGGGATGGTGTCAAAGCTGACGAAGAACCCCGAGAAGAGCAGCACAGGGATCGCTGTGACTGGGCCGACAAACGTCGCCACCTGCAGGACACAAGCGCACCTGAGTGAAGTCAGCAGGTTGGACTCACCTTGTCTGTGAGCTCACACAGGTGAGGTGAGTTTGGCAGAACTGACCTGTAGCGAGGTGGAGGCGGCTCCAATCAGCAGACCCAAACTCTGAGCTACCAGAGAGGTCAGAACGCCCAGAGACAGGAAGAGGAAGAAGCGTCCGGCGTCCGGGGGCTGAGCTGTCATCCAGTACACAATACTGCAGTACACCACCGGGAATACTACCTGTGCAGGAGGACGTAAGGTTTTTTTATTTCAGTACGTCAGGTTTTTCTTTACGTCTTGCTGGTCAAATTTACTCGCATTCTGCTTCTGTTAATGCAGAAGCAGTAAAGTTTGGACCTTTATGGACGGACAGACTGATGCAAACTGACAGCTTCGGGTGCATTAAAGACCTTCAGTGTCTGAGCTGAACTTCAGTGAACTTAATGTCACTCTGATTCATCCTGAAGCTCTGAAGCTCACTCGTAAACGCTGCGTCTTCCAGTCTGAGTAAACTTTGTACTGTGAAGCGCGGTTACCTGGAAGGGGACGTCGGCCATGGTTTTGGCCAGGTAATAAGCCTTCAGGCTGTACCAGTAGTTCAGGTGTTCCCTCAGAAAGACTCCCATCTCCAGAGGAACTGAAGCACAACCACACAAACACTCGGTCAGACCCGAAACACGACATTACAACATTTACATACATTTACAAGTCACATAGAATCACATCAAAGTAACTGAAACAACACCAGACGAATGAAAGACTGATGATGCGTTAATAATTAATTAGTCATGACAATATTTAACACAGAAGAAGCAACACGCAGTGAATACATGCATCATTCATCTGCCGATTATTTCCTCCATTAATCGATTGTTTGGCTGATTGTGGCCTCACCAAAGTGACGCCTTCACGTCTGTTTAGTCCAGAGCCAACAGTCCAACTCTCACATTATTACGAGTACCTCAAAAAAGTATTAAATACTTAAACAATTATCAAAATAGTTGATAGTTAATTTTGTAAATTGACCAATCAATTAAAAGGTAAATCATCTCAGCCTTGTATGTCCTGAACATAAAATTCTTCATTCACAAACGTGACTGTAGAGGAGTAAAAAGTCCAACATTTCGCTCTGGGATGTAAAGGTTGGGCTGTGCAAAGTGGCACAGAACGACAATACTCAAGTAAAGTACAAGTACATCAAGTACAGTAGTGTTCCTGAAGAAGATGTGCATGAATGCTGCATGCTGACTGATGTTTACAGTAACTGCTGTTATAGACAGTAACGTTAGCTGTGTACTGTAGCGCCACCTGCAGGTGAATGAATGATATCAGATTTCAGATACATGTGGTGAAGTAAAAAGTGCAGTATTTCCTTATGTGATGCACTGCAGTGGAAGCACCACAGTGCAGCAGTTGAATTACTGCCCTGCAGCGCCACCATGTGGACTCACATGTGAGCACTGTGGGCATCAGAGCAGCGAACATCAGGAACAGCATGGAGAAGAAGAGGAACCCTGAGTTACTGAGCACCTTCTTGGCCTCGTTCCCAATGCCCAGGTACAACAGACCAATCAGAACGCCGATCCCGATGTGAGAGGAGATCCTCAGGTGAGTCAGCACCTGCACGACCAATGAGAACGCGGTTAGTTTGTGTGACCGTATGTGAGCTGCAGTAGCCTGCGGCGTCCAGCAGGCGGTGCTGTGTTTTCTCACCGAGTCTCTGAGGATGCTGAGGAACGTCCGTCTGAAAAGGATGGAGAACTGAGTCATGCAGCTGGCTGAGAAACTGTGGCAGCCCTCAGACGACGAGCTCTCCTGACAAACACACACAGAGGGACGACAGCAGGGGGCGCTGTTTTGTCACCATTTCACAACAGCCTGGTGAGGAACTTTGATCTGTCTGGTGTTTAATTTACTACATTAACCAAAAGCAGACGTCCCCCATCTGATTTTAGAGAAAATATATCATAACATGATATATCTGAACATTTAGGTTACATTTTTCATTTTACTCACGTTGTCCACCCTCACACAGCAGGGTTAAAGTTCTGCTACAGCAATTTAACCGATCGATAACTGATCAGCAGGGATTTGTGATCTGATCCTCTCCTCATTTTGAGCTTCAGGACATCGTGACAAGCATTTTATAGACCGAATGACTGATTAAACATGATGAAGGAAGAATTAATGAGATTATAAACCATCCAGACCAAACCAGGTTCTTCTACCTGATACGTGTTAATATTTCGTTGTATTTCTTTCTAAAATACTTCATGTACTTTTGACCTCCTGATCTTCCTCCTGAAAGAAGTTTCAGTAATGTGGACGTAAGATTTTGTCAGCACTGATTGTTTGGAGGTGACTTCCTGTATGTCACCTGGCTGTGGGCGTGTCTGCAGGTGTGTGGTGGGTGCGTTTGTTTATCACCTCCTCCGTGCGCTGCCACAGGAACGGGTGGAGGTTGGTGTCTCCGTTCAGTTCGCTCTGATAGTCCCTCTCGGTCGTCCTGTCCTGGACGGCTTTCACCAGTCGGACCATCTGATCTCCGTACTCTCCTGATGCCACCTCCATCACTGAGGACACGACATGGACACCAAACTGGGACATGAGAGTCACGTGACAGGATGTTCTCATTGGTCTCTCTGCTGCACTTCCTCTAACAACCACTAGATGCTGCTGCTGGACACATCACTTTTACTCTGAAGACACATGAACGCAGCAGGAATATTCACACACTGACAGAGAATGTTTTACTGCACTGTGCGTACTTTTACTTTACTTTTGCTGCTACATTTACATATTGTTACTTCAGGATTTGAATGCAGGACTGAGCTGCTTTACAAACATTTGTGTTGTTTCATGTTTATGTTAAGATATATAAGCCTGTGAATATTCTCATTCATCCAGGTCATGGTTATCTCAAGGAAATTCAATCGAATGCAACTGGACTTAGTTATTTGTCTTTGAAGACGTTTCACCTCTCATCCAAGAGGCTTCATCAGTTCATGCTCGCTTGACTAGGCTGGGATTAGTCCCAGTCCAGTTGCAGTTGCATTCGATTGAATTTCCTTGAGTTAAGATATATGTGTATAAACATTTATTATGATTATTAATTAAATTAAAAATTCTTTAAAACAAAATCTCCTCCTTCTCATGCTGTTCTGGTCTCAGTCCAGAGACCTCAGGTTTCGTAGTGGACCCTGATTGGCTGCAGTCTAGATGTGATGTGAGATTTAAGGTGGAACTTTCCTCCTTCAGCATCACAGCGAAGAAGAAGGTGGTTTTCAGTGGAACGAGACTTTGAATGCGGAGTCTCTTACCGAAGTCGGCCGGGTTGTGGTACGTAGGGCAGTTGAGTCCGAGCTCTCTCAGGTAGGGGACCAGACTGCAGACCTTCCCTCTGTAGACACACTGACCCTGACTCAGAACATACAGCTGAAACACACCGTCAGGACATTTAAAACCATCGAAGTGAGAAACCATCAACACAAACTGAAGTCATGGACTTTACCAGTTTCACTGTTAGTCCTGCATTCATACTACAACTACTGCAGTAAAATGTCTCCTGTTACTGCTGTATCAGTGCCAGAGCAGACCGTATAATAAGTAATGGACAGTCACCATGATGTCATCCACCGGCTTGAGGTCCACTGTTTTGAAGCTTTGGCGTTTGTAGCCAGAAGTGACCATATTTGTATAAGAGGGTGGATGTGGTGGAGGACATCCTGATTGGATCTGATTGAGAACCCGAGGACACTCCATGACTTGGAGACTTGAAACCAGTGACTGAGACCATAAACTCATCAGGAAACTGATTACTGAGTTCATAAATCAGTGAGAAGTAGACCAATTTTCTCATAAGCACACACAAAATCAGACTTCAAACCAGTGGAGGCGCCCCCTGCTGGACAATGCAGAGACTGCAGGTTTGAGGCTTCACTTTTCGGAAGCTCCGTCCACTTATTATACCGTCTCTGTGAGGCGTACAAACAAAGCTGTTGGATTAGTGGAGTACCTTGTCGAAGAGTTCGAACAGTTTGGCGCTGGGTTGGTGGATGGTGCAGATGACGGTCCGTCCTCCCTGAGCCAGAGCTTTCAGTAGAGAGACGACCTGGAAACAAGACGAGCTGTCCAAACCGCTGAGACACAAAGAAACACAGGAAGTTTCATTGGTTTAAGTCTTTCAGGAGTTTGGAAAGTCTTATTCTGTGATGTCGGTTTGCTGCGTCTGGGACTTTTTGAGCAGCCGGGGAATTTTGTGCTGCAGTACCACAAGTGACCACTGGGCTGCTGCCGTAGTCCAAACCCTAAAAACATGTTCATGAGCATAACAGACCCCATGTCACACTCAGGTGTGTCAGTGTCACAGTAAGATCGTGAAAGTTATCAGGAGAGTCGGACCAGGTAAGAGAACCTGTCCTCAGCAGACCTTCAGCAGCATCTACAGACCAGATAGACCGAACCCATCAGCTCCAGGACACACCTGCTCAGTGTGAGGACAGGTGAAGTCTCACAGCAGCAGCAGACGAGTCCGGCTCATCTATGGAGCTTTCAGAAGTTTAAATAAAACTGCAGAATAAATACGACCAAACGTGACACACGACTGACGGTCCTTCAGACTCCACAGACCCTGACCTGGTGGGCTCGTCAAAGAACATGACCGGCGGGTTGTTGACGAGCTCCAGAGCGATGGCCAGTCGCTTCCTCTGACCCCCCGACAGGTGAGACGTCCTGGTCTGGGCACAGTCCAGTAAACCCAGCGCCATCAGGATCTCCCGGACCTGAACACACACACACACCAGGAAGTGAAACTGCTTTAACCTCTGAGATGTGAACAGGAAGTAGTCAGGGGTCAAAACTCACCATCTCTCTTCGAGCCTCCACCTTCTCCTGCAGCTTCAGGTTGGCTGAAACCTGCAGAGACAACATCCATCAGGAGGAGACGCGTTAGTGTCCACAGCAAACCAAAACCGAGCTGGACATGACTGGACTGTGGTACAAAACTACACACTTACAGTACTGTCTACTGCATACTTCTGCTCTAATCATATACCATCTGGTATCGGTGGAGGTAAGTACATTTACCTCACTGAGGTACTTGTAACTTCTGTACTTCTATTGTCTCTTTATTTTATACTTTTACTTCACTGTGACTTGGAGTGAAATACTTTTTACTGCACTACCAGCAGAAAAAGTACTGACGTGTGATTATCTCACATAAAGTAGTAAAAGTCCACGTCAAGCAGCAGTGAAATACTTCTGTGTGGTCAGTGAGAGTACAATAACATCACAAAGTACTTGAATGCTGTCTCGTACCATCATGGCCTCCTGCACAGTGAGGTGAGGCAGCAGCATGTCGTCCTGCATGATGTAACAGGAAACCTTCCTGAAGGAGCGCAGGTCTCTGGGCTGACCGTTGATCAGGATCTCCCCCTTCATCCCCGTCTCCCTGTCCACAGAGACACACACACACACTGGGGCTGGGCCTGGGACTGGGGCTGGGACTGGGACTGGGACTGGAACTGGGCCTGGGCCTGGGACTGGGACTGGAGTGTAGTCATGCTACACTTTCACCTGCTATGTGAGTCTTTGGTTAGATTTGGCTACTCGGTACTTCGTCGTTGTTTGTTGTTCCAAGAGAGGGAAGAAGTACTCAGATCTTTGACTTTGGTAGAAGTACTAATACTACAGTGTAAAAATACTGTTCAGAAGTTTTAAACATCTCGTTCCACTGAAAACCACCTTCTTCTTCGCTGTGATGCTGAAGAAGTAAAGTCCCACCTCAAATCTCAGATTGTAGAATTTGTGACATCACAAATGGACCGCAGCCAATCAGGATCCACTGCGAAGGGGCTCATTTAACAACCCACGTTATTGTTCTATAGAAGTCATATTGTCATATAGAAGTTGTGCTGCACTGCAGTTTGTTACACTTTAGTTTCACATCATTACAACGTGAACTTCCTGTTTGTCCTTTTGTTAGACTGTAAACAACAGAAATAAATAATAATAATCGCTCTGCGTCACATTAAAACAAGCTGGAGGAAACCACAGCCCCGGCAGGCCGCTACCCACCTGTACCCGGCCAGGATATTCATCAGGGTGGACTTTCCGGCTCCTGAGGGCCCCATGATGGCCACCAGGTCCCCGCTGGTGAATTTCCCAGAGATCCCTTTGAGCAGCGTTTTGTAACCTGAGACAGAACAGAAACAATCAGCCCGCAGGTTCCCAGCAGCTCAGAGAGACGCGCTTTGTCTTCAAGTCCACCAGTTCGGGTTTCAGGCCAGTCTGGAGGTTTTTGTCTCTTCCTGCTCAGATTCACACCAACCCCGAGCTGAACTAAACGCACCAAGCGGCTTCATGAGACGTTTATGGACCGTGAGTTCTGAACGAACTGACAGCAGCATCAGAGCTGCTGATTAGAGAAGTGGGGTTACCATGGAAACCAAAGGACGATGATGAAGACGTCCTGGTGTAACTGCTGCAGTATTTCTGTGCTGATGGAGGCTGAAGGCTCGTTAATCAGATTATCAGATTTAATCTGATCGAATCTGATTTAATCCCCTCTGACCAACAGTAACCTCTACTGCAGTAATACACAGTGTACTGCACTGGTACACACTGCACTGCAGTACTACCAGTGCTTATCTAAAGGTGTAAAAGGTAGTGATGAAGGGTCCTCCTCTCCCTCAGTGTTGACTGTCAGGTAGTTTATTGAAAGTTTGGGTGGTGAGTTGGATTAACGAGATGACCTGCAGTAACCTCATCAGCGGCCTGTCAGTCTGCTGACAGAGCTGCTCTCCAGGAATACCCATGATGCATCAGTACTCTTATCACATAATGCACTCTTTCAGTGTCGGGAACATCAGCATTTTCATGTTCCTGAACGTCTTCCTCCTCCTCCTCCTCCTCTTTCTCCTCCTCCTCCTCCTCCACCTCCACCTCTTTCTCTTCCACCTCCTCCACCTCTTTCTCTTCCTCCTCCTCCTCCACCTCTTTCTCTTCCTCCTCTTCCTCCTCTTCCTCCTCCTCCTCCTCCTTCTCCTCCTCCTCCACCTCCTCCTCCTCCTCCTCCACCTCCTCCTCCTCCACCTCTTTCTCTTCCTTCTCCTCCACCTCCTCCTGTTCACAGTGAAACTCTGTTCTTCTAACATGAACAGGTAGTTAGTCTGTGGCTTCAGAGGACACCTGAGCAGGTGAAGACTCTGCCAGCTGCTCATTACAGACTCGACACAACAAAGCAGCAGCTCACATGTTTACTGTGTGGTGTAGTTTACATACTTTTACTCTGCATACACTGCAGTACAGCGTGTACTGACGGTGCAGATACTTTGCAGTGTTTTTGACTAACTTTATGACGACTGAACTTCTTCACAGAACTGAATGAATGTTTGGGTTTTTGTTGAGTTTTTCTTCTGCAAACAGAAAACTGATCAAATAAATTTGTTCTGAAACCTCATCAGGTTTCCTCGCTGAACTTTCTGTGCTCTTCACTCATTTTCTTTCATTCTTTCTTTCTTTCTTTGGTCCTGAAAAGCTGAAACGCGATACGAGTCTTTTCTCCGCCGAACGAGGTTTCGCTGTGGGAGAACAAACCGGTTTTAAAAGGAAAAGCTTTAACGGTTCAGACGCTTTGTGAAGCACTTCTGAACGATGGAAACGCGTTGCGTGCGACTCGTATGTCGTCAAGTCAAAGCGAGAGATGCTGTTCGGAGATGCGGCGCGGCGGCGTTGCATCACGGGAGCTGCTGGTTTCATCCAGGTGGAGGTGAGACGATGTGACTGAACATCTGTGATGATCTCGTGGATTATGGGCGTGTGGCGTGCAGAAAACCCTTCGCTGTGACTGACAGGAGCTTCGTGTGTTCAGGCACAAACATCATCAGGTGGTTTTTCTGTGACAGAGCTGCTTCTAATCTGACCTGCAGCTATTTACAGCAGGAGACCCTGACTGGGATTAACAGATTACAGCCTGATAATCCCACACAGACACACACAGCATCCCAAACCAGACTCTGATAACAACAAACTGCTTGTTGTTTCGCTGAAGGAAAACCCTGAAGGCAAAAGTAGAACAGAATTAAAGCGGAGGGTAACTGAGTACTTTGACTCAAGGGTTGTTGCTATGGTACAAGCTCGAGGTACTTCCTTGTACTTCCTTGGATTTGAGACCACGTGGACAAACTGGAACTGCGATCAGTCTGTCCACGACATCCGGCACAACTTTGGACTTCTTGGGATCAAACTCATCAAAAGCCTGAAATAAAGAATTTAAGCTAAAACTCTTCATTTAGTGCAGTGGAATCAATTCAAGTCACCTCTGATTTGTTCTGAAGCAAAATCCACTAACTTCTCCAACATGAAACCAAACTCAGGTTCACCAGGAGCCAGTTCAGACCGGGATCTGTGGAGACCAGTTTCATCGGATTGCAGCTGACTGGAGGTGAAAGCACGAACGCCGTGCAGAGATCTTCTAGAAGACGTGATGCGCACTCACAGGTGTCTGTAACCTGGTGAAAGTCTCTGATCCTCTGAGGCAAACAGACCTCAGATCTGCCTCCATCAACACTGACTACATCAGCATTACAGCAGCACACAAACACTGGACGCACACACGTCATAACAACAGACAAAGAGGTACGCGGAAGTACTGCAGTTACAGTGACAGCGTTAAAAGTACTGCAGTACTGTCATGTAGTGCGCGTAGTGAGTATCAGGGATGTGCGTTGTGTCTCAGTACCTTTCTTCCTCCACCAGGGTCCCTCTCTGACGGAGTACGAGACGTCTTTGAACTCGATGTTGACCGCTGGTCTCCGTGGTAACGACGAGAACCTCTGGGCCTCCGTCAGGTTGTTGTCCACCTTCTTCAGGTGTCCTTGCAGCAGCGGCGCCTGCTGGCTGCCCGTCGGCCGCTTGTTGACCACCTCGTCCATACAAACGCACACCATCCGGGGGTCCAACATCAGGTCCGGGGGCCCGTTGGTGTTCTGCGGGTCAGAGCAGAGCGTTCTGTCACATGGTGACGCTGACAGGTGGAGGTGACGCTGCTGCCTCGCTTCTTAACGTGTGAATAAACACAAACAAAACGTCACATCCCTTTTCATTATTTACACAACTTAGGAGGGGAATCCTCTGAGCTACTGACCACCACGTATTGATCTGCTGCACCTGCTTGTGACGTCACACAAATAAAGTTTGACTTCCTGTGTGTGTGACGCCGTGTGAGCAGCTGCTCCCATATGGACTCTAATCTGCGGGAGGTTACTGCCGGTCGGGGCACAGCTTAGTCAGCGAGGATTTACCCCGACGGACGCCAAACAGGCTGCAGACTGTCTGCTGTGATTCAGCAGGGACCAGAACCACCACCACCATCAGCATCATCATCAGCATCATCATCATCATCATCACCTTACAGGCCTGCAGGTCACCTGATCATCACAGTTACATGTGCCATGAAGTAAACACTGTGCTGTCCTCATCACATGTCCACCTTGTGTGTCTGAATGAGTTGGAACTAATGAAGGTCTACATGATGTCCAGAATCCTTAAAAGACATTCAGTTTGCTGCACCATAAACCAGATCTTTAACAAGTTGTGTTAAAATGTGTTAAAACTGTTGCTGATGTTGCAGCGTTTTCGATTTTCAACAGCAGGAAGTTAAAACGTGTCCAATCAGTGTCCAGCACGTGTCCATACACATAAATATGAATTTTACTCGTTTCAAGACGCATCTTTAAACGACACGATGCTCGTTTCTTTCCATCACGATGACACCAAACCTGAGCACAAAGTCAGTCCTGACGAGCTCGTTAAGTCGCACAAAGTCAAGTTGTCTTCATCTGAACTCAACTTAACCGTTTTCTGAAGTTCAGTGAACTCATCACACGACTCAGAGGTAAACATTCACCTTCAGTCAAGTCAAGTCACAGCAGGGGAACTTCTGTCCAAGCAGTTCAACAGGATTGACGGGTCTGTCTGTCCAGTCTCTGTCCACTCAGTGTCCACTCAGTGTCCAGTACTCACCATAATGATGGAGTTGGTGACGGTGGGGTTGTGGACGGACCAGGCGGCCATCAGACAGGCCATGGCCGAGAGACAGCAGCACTCTGACACGTCTGATCGCTGCTCACTGACAGCAGCAGCCCACGTATGATGGTCACTGGCTCCGCCCACCTGCCTGCTGGCTCCACCCCCTGTCGTTTGATTGGTGGAGGCTTTGCCAGGCTGGATCACTGACGTGAAGCCATGCAGTGAGCTTTTCAGAGTCAGTGACAGCAGTGAGACATTTTTCTGAGAGTAAATCAAGTGTCTGATTTGTGTCTGAAGTCACGCCAAACATTTTCATCTCGTACTCACTGCTTCAGTAAAAGCAGTACAGGAATGCAGTAGAAATACTTCACAAAACAGTGTGATCAGTTAAGAATCTAACGAGTGAATTAGTGAGAATTTGATTTGACACACAGATGGCATTCGGTGTGAAACTCGAGGCCCGCGGGCCAAATCGGGCCCAGCAGCTCACGTGATGTTTGTGTGATGTGATCCTGTGCTGCTTTACAGAAGTACAACCCACAAACCATTTCACATGATGTCAGCTTCACGTGTGGCCGCACATAAAACGATAACCTGAACAGACACGATCATCACGTCTGACTGGACGCCAAAGTAAAATCTAACATTCAGGGAAAATGTCATTTGTATGAACTATAAATTGCTTGTTTCTGTGTGTGTCAGAGTTAACGCAGGGGTTACATGAGTTATAACAAACTATGCAGTTTGGAGAGTTTCATGCGTCTGCCATCAAACCCACATGGCCTCACGCAGATGTTGGCTTTTATTTAAAGTCTGATTTTAAAATTGTTTTGTTGTTCTAGTCATGAACACCTCAGATCCAATTTGTGGAAGCTGAAGGAATGGAAAAAACCAGAATAAAGTCACAGTTGGAGCTCAGTGGAAATCTGGTGCATTTTAACACAGTGAGACTCAGTGCAGCAGCACCACCTGCTGGCCGAGCTGTGATGCTGCAGGAGGACAACCTGAGGGCGACTCGTGGCTCATTTACAGGCCACCCCAGCATTTCAGGAGGAGACAGCAGCACTGATAAACTCACTCAGGATTTTGCAGTAACAGTACCCATCTTTAATACTTTCACTGACAGAACTTACACAGAATAAGGCTCTGAGAAAAGGAATCACAAAAGCATTCAAAATGAAAAGTTTGGTCGACATTCAGTCCACTTCCTGTTGTAAGGCGTGAACACGTCCATCTGTGAGGAGGCTGGCTGGCATCGTTAGCTTCACTGGTAATGCTAACAACGCTAGTAAGTAAGTTTGTCCATCAGCGAGACAAAAACTAAACGTTTGAGCAGGAATCCTTTCAGAAACACAAACGTGGACTCTAAAGGGTTTCATCCACGTTTTATTTCTGCATTTCTCAGTTCGTCCTCTGATCATCGCGGCGGCTGCTTCTACCTGACGTGGCTCCACCCACAAGTGACACATCGTGCTGTGACTGGAGAGGAACACCTTGCTGTACCTGAGGCAAAGCTCTGGTAACGTTGACAGATGAACCAGCCAATCACTACGCGACACGTCACTTCCTGTTTCTCCAAACCCTCAGCAGGAACTGTAGTGGAGCTGAAATGTTCTTTGAACGTGAAAAATCGTCATCCAACGAGCTGGTGAATCTTTCTCAGACTGCTGAGAGGCAGCGGGTGGGACGCTCGCAGCCAAACAGATCACGTGTGACGTTTCCTCAATAAAATGTAAATTAGGTAAAATATTACGGAATGTGCCTTTAAAGAGGGACTCCTCACTGAATTATTCCCACAGATTCTCGTTAACGTAAGACGTTAATTCAGATTCACATCAGCATTAGCGTGTGTGAGCCTGTCTGGACTGGCCGGACTCTCTGGTCCCGCCCTGACCGCCACGTGACGGACACGACTCGGAGGTTCGTGACGTCGGTTTCACGACACGCGAGGCGAAGCAGGATCCTGCCCGGTGTGCATCAACACGTCATGCTTTTCAGACTGCCACATGTTTGCAGTGATGTTTTATTTTAAAAAAATGAAGAAAGACTCGAGGCCAAACAAGCAACGGCGACTCGGGAAAACCAAATAAAACAAACACAAACACATCAGAAAGACGACAAGTTCAAACAGTTGGGCTCCTCGGGTGAAAAAGTCAAATAAAATAAGGAATATCAGCACTTATGATTTGTTTTCCTGTACAGACTACAGAATTACTGTGTGGCTGAGATGAAAACATTTTGATATCTACTGTAAATAAAAGACGTCCCGTCGCAGCCGTTTGGTAACAGGAGCAGCTCATTTCCTTCCTTTCAGAAAGTTCATTGGTTTCAGTTCACTTCTATGGAAATGAATTAACAAGAAGAGAATCCATCAGCAGAGTTTATGTCGGAGTGAAATCACCAGCGTGATGCAGTCAAGAATCTGCTCTGCTGAAAAGTTCAGAGAATCTTTTGTGTCTGATGGAGACCCGAAACAAAAGGAGGACCTGATGATTCAGACGAGTCCACCAGGAGGGTTTCCTCCTCCAGAGATCCTCTGAGCAAATCAGCTCAACTCTGACTGGACGCTTAAAGTCAAACTGAACCCAATGAGCTGCGTGGAAGGAAGAAAAATCACAAGCCGATGAGTTGTCTCAGTATTATTTGGTTTTCTTGTCTGTGGCCAGCGTGTCGTGCAGTTTAGACACACACTTTTCAAACTGGTCCATCGCCAGCGTCCCGTTCTCATCGAAGAACGCCGACACAGACTTGGTGAACTCCGCTTCCCTCCAGTTCTTTGACTTCCCATCGGTGAAGGAAACTCTGAGAGTGTACTGGTCATCGAACCTGAGAGACACGACAGACCCAGTCAGCACATAAACAACAACAACAACAACAGCACTGATGTTTAATACACAACAAACACACAAAAAAAATCAGTCGATTATCGTAGAAAACAGTTTCAAAAGTAAAGTCCTGCTCTTAGATGAACGCGGTCAGAACAATCTAACGAGATCAGACCTGTTTCATACGGGTCGAATAAGTGGAATAATAAAGAAATGTGTTGAATGCAGGATGTTTTGTTACACTGTGGGTTTAGTACTTTTATTCACGTCGATACCCTGTTCAAGGTATCAACTTAAATAACCCAAACGATGCCTGCGATCGATCCTTTTAGCTCCGAGGGCCATAAAGTGAGGCTAAATAGACTGTTTATTTGGTTTTGCTTGCAGCCAATCACTGGAAGCCTTGTTTGATTTAATGTGACTTGTGATTGGCCCATCGCAGAGTGTTTGATGGAGCTGTCAGTTCGGAGTGCCGAGATAGCCAATGAAATCCTCTATCAGTGTCGTATTATGGAGGGGCCCTAATCAGAGTGCATGCTGGGTAAAGACTGAAACCTTTTGAGTGAGGAGGAGAGCTGCCAGATGTGATCTGGATCCATTCCAGCTGGATCTTTCTGCAGGGCCACCAGGAAGATGTTCTTCTCTTTGTACGAGGTGTACAGAGTCAGTATGCCCATCATGATGAAGTACGTGATGGCGGCTGGTTAGGGAACATGAACACCACACAGAGCTGAAACACTGCTGACTCTAACATCAAATCACACCAGGCCGTCCCGGGCCTGTTGAAGGATATGAGATGACGCAGCAGGCGAGGACCGGTCTGGACTCGGGGAAGGGGTGCAGGTAGTCCCAGACCAGAGCCAACATGGCGAACAGACAGGAAACGGTGCAGATCAACAGCCGGCCGTCAACCAGCCTAAAGTTCTCGACGTAACCGAACTTCTCTAAGAGCACCTGAAGGGGGCACAACAGCAGGACCGCAGGCTCAGACAGCATCGGTGGTTATGGTCACTCATTCATTTATCACGTTATTAACACGTACTCAGCGATCCTTCACAATAAAACAACGAAAGCTGACCTTCTTAGCAGCATCATCCAGAGAGTTCTTCACCGCAGCTCCGTCCCATTTATCTATTTTCACCGGTTTTTCGTCGATTCTCCACTGAAATATAAAAAGTGATAAACATTGCTATTACACCATGATATATCTTTGATCAGTTCCCCAGATTACTTATGTTTTCTATTGTTTTAAAGCATAACTCTGTGGTTTGTTTTTCAGAGTTGCACTAACTGGCACGGCAACTGCTTTACATGTGTACTGCTTTTGAAATAAGAATATGTATGTATGCAGAACATGTTGTCATGTTGACGCGGACAAACAAGGCGATGAAGTTATAATAAAGCATTTCTGGTTCAGCTTCGTTCTTTAAATAAAGCCGAATAAGTCGAAACACAAGAGGAGTTCCGGTAGAAACGCGTGTCTACTGAGACGTTAACACATCCGCAGCTGTGTGCTATGGGTTTTCTAAGCAACGCACACAAGCTACAGAGGTGACTGTGGTTTTAACCGTTAGATAAAACTAAATTGCCTGTTTTGCGTGTGGAGTTTGGTACGTCAGATCGAGCAGCAGCTGTGTGCTAACAGCTGGAAACAGGAAACTGAATCAACCGCTGCAGGTTTAAACATTGGCTGAATAATAATGTGCATGTCGGACATCAACAAAGCTTTGCCTCATTATTAATTCTGGTTTAACTTGCATTTTAATTCAATAAAACCGTTACGTGTACTTTAGCTTGCTAACGCTAGCCTAGCTCGCTAACAGCAGCATCGACGCAAAGCACATCGCAGCGTCCGGCTAGCACAGAGCTAAACTCTCTGCTGCTACAGCCTGAATTCCGTTAGAAAATTAAAAACCTCATGTTTTCTTCACAGCTAACCGAAGAGAATAAAACTTAAATTCTCACTTTCTCCAGCAGCCCACTCTTGCCGTTCCTCGCAGCAGCCATCTTCTCTTCCGCTGGAAATACTGAAACTGTGACCTGGATGCATCTAATTGGCTCTCCCCGACATTTGATATAGAAACGTAACACCTCATTGGCTGCTGCTGTCCGTCGGCGATTGCATCACCGAGTCCGCCACATTGAAGCGGGACCCATCAGTTAATAGCTTTGGCGAATCAGGTTCTGCGTACCGAAAGAAGACTCAGTATGCAGACCGAGTTAATTGAGTCCTTTGAGTCACCAAGAACCTTCCAGTAAAACCAGACTCCAAAGTCCTCTTGGGTCAGTTAAAGGAGCAGGCAAAACCCCCATCGCTATAAAACACATAACATGTCATGTGACGTGGGGTCATGTCTTTGGGATAAAGTTAATAGGGTATTAAATAAACGTAAAGTGACATTAGCGTCGACAACATATGTGTAATCCAAAGTTTAAACTGTGCCATTCATTGTCCTTAAAACTTACTCCATTGGTTCTAAGCAGTTATTAACAGGAAACTGTCTGAAACAGCGACAAGCAGCATGAATTACATGCTGCCTTATTTGTCATCAGGGGACTCAGTGTGGAAACGTAGCCGATCCGGCTCAGCTGGATCAGGCAGATCCGGCTGGATCAGGCAGATCCGGCTGAGCGCTGAGACTCACCGCACCAAACAGAACAGGTCTCACTTTTCATAACCTCGTTAGTGACGGGCCCTCAACAGATCCATCAGGATGAGGTTATCTCGAGTGAGTTAACCGAGTGACTCAGGACTCGTACATGTCCACTGGTAAACTGATGAGGAACTGACTCAGAACTGGACTGAGACCGATTCAGTACTGAACCGCTTTTCACAGAATGTGATTTGTTGTAAGCCTGAGGAACTCAACATGGTTCTGGTTACTTGTTGGAATCAAAGTCAGTTACTGGTGACGGATGTAATCAGCTACTGAATTACAGTACTGTAGCATTATACTATTTTATTGTATGTTTAAATTATATCGAAGTATTGGTCAGTAAACACAACACTCCAACATGCAAAATAAAAGCCACATATGAAGAACATTCTCAGAGCTCCAGCACGTGACGAACTGAGAAGATGTTGAGGGTTTTTCTTTGTCTCGTGTCTGTTTGTTGTGTTGAATGTTTCTGCTCAGCTCGTCAGTACAGATGAACCAAACTCAGCTGTACCTTCTTACAGGAAAAGCTTCAGAAGTCAGGACACGAAACGACGTGTCTATAAAACATAAAACATCTTTTCACACGAGGAACTTGATAAGAAGAAGACAGAACACGTTGAAAGTCGTCTTTCAGGTTTTGTTGGTTTCAGCAGCCAAAGATCATCTCGTCTTATACAAAACCGCTGGATTATAAAGTCTTCACATCATTTGGCACTCAGCTTTAACACCTGAACCCCCCACCGTCACACCAAAAGCTTCACAACTTTACAAAATGTGCATATCAGTGTTGTAGAGAGTAAAGAAGCCCTTCAAGGTCTCTGAAGACAAACTGTGAATAAAACACTCGTGAAAAGAAAGTCCAAAGAAATTCACTTCTTCTTCTTCTTCTGCTTCTCTCCCCAAAGAACCACAAAAACACGACTAAATAAGTTTGACTGAAACCAAACTCAATGACAACAAATGAGCCGAAAACCAAAAATGATCCGCAGGAATGTAAGATAAGGATTTACAGGTGAAGCCGTGTTCGCGCTCAGCTGCAAACAGCAGTCAGTTACTCACGTAAAATCATACGTACTTTGAGTATTTCGGTTTTCTACTTCATACTTGTACACCTCTGCACTTCAGAGGGAAATACTGCAGTATTCTGACATCTGGGACTGGACCTGTGAACCATCAGGTGGTTCTTCTGAAACCGGGACCTTCCGCTTCAGGGTTTTGCGGAGCAGCGATGGGTTTTTATTCTTTCCTGTCTGAAGGTTTAAATTAAAAAACAGTGGAAAAATTCGACTTTAAGTACACACTGCTGATAAAACTGTGTTTATGGTAAACCTGTTCGGTTTATCCGTCTTGGTTTTCACTGGTGGTCGTGACAAGCAGTTAAAATGTTAAAGTGAAAAACGGTTTTGACACGTAAAAACTTGTTTTCACCTGCAAAACTTACATTTCAACAAGTCAAACTGATTTCCAGATATTTTAACTGACC
The DNA here is from genome assembly GCF_020382885.2 of Scatophagus argus. Classification (NCBI taxonomy): domain Eukaryota; kingdom Metazoa; phylum Chordata; class Actinopteri; family Scatophagidae; genus Scatophagus; species Scatophagus argus. The sequence continues at coordinate 25,853,543 of NC_058497.1, read as the reverse complement.
ACATGTCAGTTTTACAGCAGGTTTTAGATATCTACAGCTGAACCTCAAACATACTGGATCCCCCACATGTTGACACATCTGTCTGCATTCGCACTGGTGGAAAATCTTTTCCATATCTAACATTTAATTCTGACTTGTTCAAAAATAAAATCCATTAAAAGGGTTTGCTGCTGATCTGATCTGAGAACAGCACAGTGTTTCTATCAGCCTTAAGCCCACTCTTTGATTTATTCCCCCTGATCTTCACTTGTCTTTCATCTATTTTAAAGGTTTTATCATTAGACTTTGATTACTTTTATTTCTTGTGTGCATTCACCTTAAATTGTTCTACATTTAAACTCGTTCAGCTATTGATCAGGTATCAGCTGAGTCCTAGAGGTCCTCATCTGGACCTTAAAAGATTTGCTGTTGTAATGTAACTGAGATCAAGCGATGTGAACACGACTTCTGACGGGGAACTTTAAAGTCCAACACTGAGTCTTCTGTCTCGGGCCCCGCTGGGTCTCCGTCCTGAAAGCTTTTTGAATCTGGACCTCAAACATAACTCGTCCAATCACACAACTTGTCTCCGCTGGCGAGTAATGAGATGGATGTCCCGATCCAGTCCGAGGGACGGCTCTAAAGACTTCAGGACCCACGAGCCTCAGCGGTCCGTCCACGCACTGGGGGGGTCGATACAAAAACAACGTCTGAGATAAGCTCAGACTGGAAGACTGCCGGCTGCAGAGATGAACCAGGGACCAAACTGGGAGAAGTTTGTTGATGTTCTGCTGAAGGACGCAGACACATGAACTGGACTCGGACGCCTTCACTCAGCGTTGTGAAGAAACACCATGTTGGACGTGTTGGGGAGGACTCGGGCTGTCCTCAGACCACATCAGGTCTTGTGATGATTGCTGCTGGGTGGAGGACGTGTGAGCACATTCACTGCAGTTAAAAAGTCGTTGATGTTTATTTCCTGCACATTTGGCGCCACCTTGCTGCCAAATCGAGTGTCCCCGTTTGTTTGGTGGAGGACTTCTGGATTGTTTGTGGAGAAATCACGTGTTGTTTCTGGTTCTTCTCCACAACCTGCTCACAGAGCAGTTTGACACTGGAACAATCACTTTAAAGTATTGTTGACGTACAGGGACAATCAGCTGGTCTGATTGTTGGCGTACATGATCGGCCACGGCAGCGTGACGTCCACAGTGAAACTGAACTGGACTGACGCTCTGAACGCAGCCCCAGACCTCCTCAGGTTCTGCTCACTTTACTTTGGTCACTTCTGTTTGGAGCTCCAGGTGAGCGTGTTCTTCTGCGTCAGAGCGTTTACCTGACTGACCTGAGATCAGGTCACACGAGTCATCAGGGAACTGATGCAGCAGGTTGGTAATCAGATCACCTTCCCCTCATGTTGACACACATTCAGACTTCTAGCAGTGACTTTGTGTTTCAGTTTCACTTGGAATCAAATCATTTTGAATGAGGACATCACTGAGGACATGTCTTCAGGTCCCTGTCCCTATCTGCAGCATGACTCAGCACATCACTGTGCATTCACAAAACAAGGCTGATCTGGATTTATTCGTGTAAATTTCTGACTTCAATCTCAGAGAACGTGAAAGGTTTTTCTCTGGTTGTTACCCCCCTGTTCTGTATGCATGTACACCCCTCAGAGACCGACCCGCCCATTAAGATCTCCTCCACGAAGCAGCTGTAGGAGGGCCTGTGTGACTGTAGATGTTAAAGCGAGTGAACCGTGAAGATAACCCACTCAGATTGGCTCAAAGATGCAGCACAACTCGAGTAAAACGTATCCACCTTTCATGGCGTTTTCGGAGGAGAGACCCGACGTCACAGAGTAACCTAATAACTGAAGTTCACCACCAGGAACTGAAATGACGCTCCTCTGATCCTCCGGTCTGAGGAGGTACCAGCCTTCTGCGTCATGGGGTGCAAAGACCTCCTCCACACAGGGGCTACAGGTGTGTCGAGAGGTGGACTCCGCCTCCTGATCTGACCTGACAAATGTTAAAAACAACGGCTCTCAAAGTGGGTTCCTTCCGTCATCCATCCACAATGACAGACTTAAAACTTTTGAAAGCAGAAACCTTATCAAAGGGGGTCCCTGCTCTAACCTGACTCAAACGTTGAGAACCACTGGTTCAAACAGATCTGCACCGTGGACCGACAGTCAGCCACAGAATATTTGCTACCAGGCTGAAAATAGTTCTGTTCAAACTTCGTAGAATGTTTGTATTTTCTTAATTAAGTCCGTGAGCCAGATAAAACAAAAGGTCCCGCCAGTATCAGATAACTAGATCAATCGTCCCTGCTGCTGTCTCGGTGTTAAGAGCTTCATTCTTTCAGTTCATGTTAATGAAGACAATCTGAACGACATGAGACCAGAAAACCTGGGTCAGGAAGTGTTTGTGTTTGGGCTGGAGTGCTGGACTCCACCAAAGGCCTCCAACAACTCGTGTGTTGATTTATACAGCATTTATGGCTTTTTCTGGTTGGTCAATCCGCGCTTTAAACCATTAAATGTCAAAAGCAAAGCCACACATCCGCCTGTGTGAGATGTGATGAGTTTACTGGCTGGTTTTTTCCCGTCGTTTTGGTGATTTGCTGGTGAACAGATGTGAAAATGGCTACTGACCTTTCCCTCACCAGCGTTTGGCTGACGGCCAATGAGACGACGGTCGTGTGAAAACATTCATTAAACCAACACTTTGCATATATGAACCTCAAACACTCCTCTCTAGTGCTTCTTGTTGATTCGTCGGGATCTCCTCAGGCCACGCCTCCTGCGGTTCTGATTGGAAATCCATGACCGCAGGAAGTACGTGTTGGGGCTCCTCCTGCTGTTCACGCTCTGGTTCTCCAGGTCAAACTGTCTCTGCAGCTTCAGGGCGAGCGCTCGGTCCTGACGCTCCTGCTGGATCTGACAGATGTACCGCTCGTCAAAGGTCTCCTGGCTGCCCGACCGGCTCCTCTTCACGTCCGAGTCCCGGTCCGAGTCCAGGTGTTTGGTCTTTTGCTCCCTCTTCTTGCCTCTCCTTGAGGTAGACTGGTTATGGAGGCTACTGTCGGATTCCTTCCTTGGACTCTGCGAGTCCTTTGGCACTAACTTACACGACTGGAAACCAGAGTTCTTAGTGTACGGTGAGAACGACTGTTTTCGACTAAAAAACACTCCTCCGCTGCAGGATTCTGGAGTGCCGACTTTGGACTCAAAGTCTGAACTTCCTTTGAAGGACGCCTCGCTGCTGTAGCGGATGGCAGGGACCCGGATCTTTACCGACTGCTTCTGGAAGGTGTCCGCATCTGTGGCTGGAGGGTCGAAAAGCAGCCTCCTTTTGTTGACAGCCGCCACTCCCTCTCCGTCCCGTCCTGCTGGGGACTGAAGACTCTTCGCGGTGCCTCCTCCGCTGTCCTCCCCCCCACCATTCTTGCTGTGGAGCTCGCTGACGGGGCTCGTCAGGGTGGCCTTGGAATTCACTTTGAGACTCTGGCGGTCGAGTTCGATCTGCCTCCACTTCTGCAGGACAGCAGGACTGGCCTCGTAGCTGGTGGCCTTCTGCAGGCCGCGGGTCAGGTTCCTTGGCGTAGACTTCACTATGGTGGGCTCCATCAGGCGGCCATCTGGTAGGCGTTTGGGCGGCGTGCACGGCGAGCAGACGATGGGCTTGAAGTGGTTGAGTTCTTCTGAGATGCTGTCGTTGCTCTCGGGGCTGATGGAGCGCTCGGGTCTGGGCGGAGGGAGAGCCAGAGGAGTCGTCGACGACGACGACGAAGACAAGAGGACAGCCCGCCAGGTGAGCCTCCGGTCTGGAGCAGTGATGGGAGCCGAGACCGAGCGACTGTTCTCGGAGGACAGGAGGATTCCTGCTGTGTAGCTGTGACTGATACCAACCTGACAGACGAGAGGAGCAGAAACAAGGTTCAGAAATCAAGGACAGACAAAGAAGCCTGCGAGGAGTTCAGACAGACCTGAACCTGAACAGATGACACCCATGTCCACATAACACCAGCACGTGATGTGTGGGAACCCAGAGCAGCTAACTCAGCTACGGGCTGCTGCGACCAGAAGAGCCGCTAACTGAGATGAAACTAGAATATACTGGGATGGATTTGTGTAAGCATCTCATTTCACCCTGCTGCTCTGAGATTTCTCACTTTTCAGAAATAAATCTGCTAAGCTGACAACGCTGTGAGAAAGCAGGCGGGGACGGCTACGCACTTTCAGAAGATTCAGCGGCTGCGCGAGCTTCGTATTCATATGAATACGCGGTCAGAGTGCAGCTGCTTCCGCCACGCGACGGGCTGAAACGGGCGATAAATCCACCCACGAGCCGAGCGGCGAAACCAAAGCGCCGCAGGAGCTTCAGTGAGTACAAACAGCCGCTTTAACTCTATCAGGCCTGTTACAGTCCAACAGTCTCCTGTCTGTCTTCAGAGGACACTGTGGACATCAACACTGTCAACTACCCACACCCACAAAGAGAAGACCTGATAAGCTCTGACTACAGAAGGAAGAGCGAGGGGAGGAGGTGGGCTTCGGTCTGGTGGTCTAACGTACTCTGTCCATCAGGGCCGGCTGGGTGACCACCTTCAGCTTCCCTCCTCTGTCCTCCATCGGGTCAGTGCAGCTCTGACTCCTCTGAGAACCACTGAAGAAGAAAAACAAACACAAGTCAGAGGTCACATGGCTTCAGCCGCCGTCCGTGCTGTGGTGGCTTCAGACGCCGGGAAACTCGTCGTGCTCACCCGCTGAAGGCCGCGCAGCTTTTGGTTTTCCTGATGAAGGCCGAGATGTTTCTGATCCTCCTGCTGATCGGCTCCTCGTTCTCAGAGTCGGACAGAACTCCCTGACAAAAAGGAAACACGTGACGTCAGCCTGACTCCCAGACGTGTGAGCTCGTGAACAGCGGGACGTTTGTGTCTGTCAGCTTCGGTCGACATGCAGACCGAGACGGCAGGTTTGACTCGGACTTACGGGCTCTTCATCGTGTCGGGCCAACTCGTCTTTACACGTCAGAGTGTTTCTCCTCTTGGCCTCCTCTCTGTCCTCAGACAACAACATCTGAAACAAAGCAGAGTCAGCCTGATCGTTCACCGTCCTCCCAAATAACAACAAGCCGAGCTTCGCGTGCTGCGTTCACCGGCGGCTTCGACAGACAGTAAATGAGACTCACCTTGTGTTTCCCAATCAGCGCCGATGAAACGTCTGAACATTTTGGGATGAGAGCAGGAGAGACAAAGAACTCTGCAGAGAGCAAACACAGAGTTATTCCACCGTCTGAACGAGCACCTGAACACAACAGCGTCAGATTTCTTTGGTTAATCTTTGTGGAAGATCAGAGCACTTAAACACACTGAAGCAAAAAATCACCTAAAAATCAAACAATTCTGATTATTGATTATCACTGATTATTTTCTAGCACTGATACATTAAGAGACATTCAAAGGAGCAACACCTGAGGTAAACCAGTGCAGTAAAATCATATTTATATCATCTCTTGTCTAAATAAAATATTATGTACGCCACATGAGAGAACAAAAACTTAATTATCAATTGGCTCACAATGAAACTGACAGCTGAAGCCAATTTAAAGTGAACACAAACAGTCGGATGATGGAGACAGAAAAACGAGGACTGAAGTACTGCAGTACTGTAGTACATCAGCTCCTCCTCCAGCGGAACACGTCTGGACAAGTCCTCCAACACCAGATCCGGCGACAAATCGGAACAACAACTAGAACATAACCTGACCTACACTTCAATCCGCAGGCTTTGTTACGTTTGTGCCGTTTGTATGAATTAAAGTGATTAGAGAACGTGGCAGGGGACGACGCTGTGCACGCGCTGAGGAGCTTCTCTGACGTTCCCATTGAAACTCAGCTGACTGGAGGTCAGTTTCTGCTTCAGCAGCTCCGTGCAAAACTCCGTAAAGACAAAACACACTTTACACTCTGATGTCCAGAACGCGAACAAGGCTCGTTAGTTCACAGGCGGACTGTGGCTGTTTCCTGTAAACTGAACCCGAGTCGGTTTTACATGTCAGACGTTCAGAAACTTTTCAGGCCTCCAGCCGCTAACAAATCGAAGTTATAGTAAAGTTAAACCGAGCGCCGTTAAACTCCGCCCGTCTCCGTGTTTCCCTGCGGCTGGTTGGTAAAACGAGCAGCCAGCGGCGGTGCTGACACAGCGGACTGGCAGCTGTAACGTTTGGTTTCCCGCTAAACACACCGACCTCTTCGGCTGTCGCAGTCCCTCCTGGCCGGCCTGCTGCTGTTTCTCTCGGGGTCGCTCCTCCGCCGGAGCCGCTCTTCGCTGCCGGAGTGTCTCTGGGCCAAGCAGAGCGGACAGGCCAGCAGTCCACAGGGCGGACTGCCGCCGGGCTGCCCTTCCGCGCACATCGAGCACTTCTTTGCCTCATTCTCCGGCGGGCAGGACCCGGACCCCGCTCCGGACCCGGACCGGTACCTGCCGGTGGCGGCGCTGGCCGGTCTGTCAGGCCGTTCGGCAGACCCTGCGGTCGCCATCTTCCCTGTTGAGTCTTCTCTCTCCGGTCCGCTCTCAAAACAAACCCCGCCCTGCCGCCGCCGAAACCAAGCAGTCCCGGCTGCGGCCCGCGGGAAAGCAAAGGGTGGACGTCAGGCCACGCCCGCATCTACTACGTCAGCGTGCTTCCTTCAGGACAAATGGGAACTTTGGGTGTTTCGGATGTCCCAGGTGTTTAAGTTGCATTTAGGACACCTGTAAGTGGTGCAACCATACGCGAGAGTCAGTTACTGTCTGTACTTTGGACAGGAAGTGCATACAACGAGCCTCATTACTGAAACTTTTTAAGTCTGAAATCCTGTCTTCACTCAGGATGACAAAAGGGATTTGTTTGTATTACAGAAGCATCCTAACTGCATTAGAAAAATCCTGTTTGGATAGGAATTAGCTATGACAGAATCGTACTAACTGAAGAACGAGATACAAATCCTGAGTGAGAACTGACCCAAATTTAGAATAACTGACCAACATCGCGGCAGCTGTTATGTCTGTGTGGCGTTGTGGCTTTGCAAGGTGCCAGTGGTAGCCATAAGTCAAATTAAATGAAATTATGATCATCTCCTCAAGTTTCCGCATTTAAATCAGTCTTTACACGCTGGTTGAATTTTATTGTCAACATTAATGCGAACTGTTGCCACCTGCTCACAGCTGACAAACCACAGGAGCAAGATTCATCACAGTGATTTAGTACTGCTAATTACTTCACAAAAAACATTCATGTTTGTTTCCAGGTGAGTTTTCGCTTCTCCCTGCACACCAACCACTCTTAACGAAAGCTGCACATATTGTGTGTATTTCAAAAGGCCAGTTCTTTTGGTTGGATGCACTTCAACCTCGTGTGGAGAAAATGAGTATTACAACAACATGCACAAGTCAAAACTGTTATTTATCAGCTGTTTTTACAGGTGAATAAAGTCCATTGTCCATCCATTTTCCACTCCTCTTTACATCAGACTAGGTAATGAATCGGATTTGCAGACATTGAACGAAACATATAAAACAGTTCGTGCACTATGGTGATCAAACAGTATGGTTTATTATGGTTTTCCACGTTTCAGTTTACATTTGAATATCTGTAAAAGGTTTTGCTACTGGTCGGTAGGTGGCGACAGAGTGCTGCAAAAACCGGAAATACACCGATTTCACCGTCGAGCGAATAACAATAATAACAATGGCGGCGCGCATAGAGCGGAGGAGTCAGAGGAGATTTGAGAGCTGAACGGTGAAGTTAAAGAGGTAAAAAATAAAAACAAGAATCCTGAAACGAAACCGATTTAAAGTGGAGCGTCTGATGGAACAAAAGCGATTTAACCCGGAAACCTTCAGAGAGTCTGAGCTGTAGTTTGTTGAATCTGTCAGCGAGGTGAAACCGCTGCAGTCAGTTTAATGACAGCCTTTAAACCGCAGATGACGGGCCATAAACATCTTAATATTCAACGCTCTTATAGAAATATCCTAAAGGGTAGCTGTGATCATGTTTTGGAAATTTTAATATGATTTTGCCCCTCACAAACCATTTACTCTCCTGCCCATTTCAGAAAGAACCTAATTCATTTTGCAACATGATTATTGATCATTAATGATCATGATTATGTCAACTCTGGTAAACCTGTTAAATATGAGTACTGTGTAAGAGTCCTTATCTCATTAATTAGAAACGTTAACATAAGCCAAAATGAACAACAATCAACAACGGAACGGTTACACTGTGCAGAACAGCACAGAAAATGTAGAATATCTAAATAAGAAGTGCTCACCATCTCAACACACCTGATCTCACTTTGTGTATTCATGTCCTGGTCTCATGGTCTGATTCCAGTCTTGAATGCAGAGCAACAGGACGGTGGTGGAGGTGGTCCGTCTGGGCCTGGTCTCCTACCAGGAGGCTCTGCAGCTGCAGCAGGTCTATGTGAACCGGCACCGGTCCAGAACAGCTCACGCTCTGCTGCTTTGTCAGCACCCACCAGTCTACACCACCGGGATCCGCCATAAACCTTACCCCGCTGCCCTGCTGGACCGCCTCCGCCTGCTGGGGGCCGATGTCCACCGCACCAACCGAGGAGGACTCATCACCTTCCATGGCCCGGGACAGCTGGTCTGCTACCCAGTCCTCAACCTGACCAGTTTTAAGAAGGTCTGACATGATTTATACTTGACGTTGATACAGTTCAGCGGGATCGGAAACGTGTTAACATTTGATCTGGTTTCTCAGAGCGTTCGCTGGTATGTCTGCGAACTGGAGAAGACCATCATCTCTGTCTGCAGCAGATTTGGTATTGAAGCGTCAACATCCCCTCACACTGGAGTTTGGGTTGGAGACAACAAGATCTGTGCCATCGGTACGACAACACAACTTCCCTGTCACTGAGCCCCATGCAGGAACATTTTTGTATTCTTAAACTTCTGTTGCTGGTTTGTTTATATCACTCGCCTTAAGTGTGTGCAGTTCAAAATGTGAACAGCTGACTAAAATGTCTGAGCGATTGTTCGAGAGCCAGATCATTGATCTATTAGGAATTCATGAGGCATTTTGATCTTAATCTGAACATCAAATAACATTTAGAATTAAGCGACCAAGTCAGGATTGAAATCTGTCTTAATCTGTCTTCCTCTTATTCTCCATTTTTTGACAAGTTTCATTCACACTCTCTGGATGTGACAGAAAAGACGACAGCATCAAAGATTGTTGAAGGTTGTTTTCTTGAAAATTCTTAAATGTTGTGTGTTTTTCTAGGAATCCACTGTGGTCGATACGTCACATCTCACGGCTTCGCTCTGAACTGTAACACCGACATGTCGTGGTTCAGCCACATTGTACCGTGTGGTATCGAAGGTAAAGGAGTGACGTCACTGAGTGCTGAGCTGCAGAGAGACGTTAGCGTGGAGGATACCGTACCTCACCTGCTGGACGCCTTCAGAGACCAGTTCAGCTGTCAGCTGATAGATGGACAAACACCTGAAACTGACCAGGACAGCGGAGTGTCATCAGTGTAAAAACTGACTTTATACATGACATGTTCTGTGTGAACACTTTATCAGTGTTATTCATCTCTGTCCAGAAGAGCAAGAGGTCCAAGATGTTAATCCAAAAAGTCTGATTTATATGTTTTGTCTTCTTGACTAAAAATGACCTTAAATCCCTTACAAACGTATCCAGTATCATTGAAAGTAGCTCTGTATTTGTATCCTGAAATTACCTTAAAAGTTTCAGATTCAGGGTTGGTGTTGTCACTTTGTAAACGTGGGGTTGGGGCCAATTTAAAGCTAAGGCCCTTTAAAGGTCCAGTACACCTTACCTTAAAGGTTTTTAGCTAGCAGAAATTCCATAAACTATACCAAAATCTTAAAAATACCTCATTACTAAGTAATCCATTCATTTCCCCCTGAAATTCCCATTAAAATACCCAGATTACATCACCACAAATGGCTGAATAGTTTAAGGTAAAATTTAATGATGAGAACAACAAATACTAACCACTAAAACCACAATGTCTTGTTCTTACATTTCTGTTTCTACACCTGTCTAGTAAACAAAACAGAAACCTGGTTTCTACAACCTGATATGGTTTATGTGACATTTATGAAATCAAGTATGATTAAATGGTAAATGGCTGCAATTATACTGTGTGACTCTCATACATTTCATTTCACATAAACCCCAGAATCATAACTTCTGCTATCCATGAAAATCAAAAAATGCAGGGGTTTGAGGGTGGGGGGCAGCTCAGTCCGGTGGTGTTTTTGCAGCCGAGAAAACAATGGAAGCTAATGAATACTAAAACTAAAACTAACTGATACTAAATCAAACAACTCTCTCAAACTATGAGCTGAAGCTAACCTCCTACCTAACTACTGTCTAAAATGGCTAACTAACCTACCAAATACTATAAACACAACTAACTATAAAATGAACACCAAGATATCTCTGCTAAGAGTACAATGGAACAAGACAGTCACAATATTAAATCCACATAATCCGCTCAAAATGCTCTTAACTCTCAGCAGTTGCCAAAGCGCCGAGACCTCAGTTTTGTAACAGAAGGGAGGGTTGGGGTGGTTGGTGAAGTAAGCTGCCTCGAAAACATCACCTGCCTCCAGCTCAGCCGCTCACAGAATTCAGTTGTAATAGCCGGGTTTCAACCTGTGGAGGGCATATTTATAACGCAAAACAGAAAATTCAAATGCTTTCTACTAAAATGTCAAGATTTGGACGTGAATCAATCAGTAACACTATTAAGGGTTTAGTTACTCTTTAAGTATGTGGACAAGCTCTGATAAACTGTATTCAACCTGCTCCGCATCAGAGAGCAGACAAATGTTTTTATATGTTAGCTAGTGAACACAGTGAGGCATTCAGCAGCTTAAGAGCAGATATTCCCCTGTTAGCCTCTAGGGAGCTAAGTTAAGCTAAGTAACAATGTGAACTTTAAAATGAAAATGTAACTCCAAAATAACATAATTTTTCACATATTGACTGGTTTGTGTAAAATAATCCAATGTGCATTTTCATTTTCACATTCTCATACAGAGACAGTTATGCGACCATATAAAAATAAAAACGAAAGGAACAATCATATTTAGTATATACCAAATTTAGACATATTTAAATTAACATTTGACCATTATTCACTGTGAAATACTGTCACACATTTCCATTTTAATTTAAATATAGTGCCTGGAGTGCCTATAAGACTATATGAAATTGAAAATACAAACCGGATTACTGAATTTTCTAAATGCTAATTGGATTATTGTTTTTTTAATTCAAATATTTTTTTAATCAAGGTACACGTACATCTGTGGAAAAGTACCATGCCAATGTGGAATTAGTGTTAATTTTTAAGTTTTCGTTGTCTTTTTAATATTGTCCCCTCCAGGCTTCCTTATTTTCTGTCGTGAGTAACTTTATCGACGAATATTTTCTGAGCAATATTAGCATGCAGTTAGCTGGCCGCTGTCGGCTTCCAGCGCTGGTTGTGTAACTTTAGCGTGTAGCTAACATTAGCCTCGTGTGTGAAGTTAAAAGGCTGATACTCAGAACCAGAGAGTAGACCGCTAGCAGCCATAACACAAAGGAGATGTGTGTCTGGCTCAGGAGCCGGGTCAGCTAACAGCTGGGAGCTAACGCAGTATCACTTCACAGAACGGCCGGCTGCCTGCTAGCTTTCTGGTACTTTCTTCGACAGTTAGATGGCCCTGCTGCAGATTACTGACAGTTAGCTAGTGACCTCTTTTCTGTCAGCATGGAAGACGTTAACGGGGACTTGAACGCCAACTCGAGGTGCCAGAGCACCGGCGACCCGCAGCTGGACAAAGCGGTTTACCAGTGGTTGACTTGGGACAAGGTGAGTCTCTGTCTGTACCTCACAGCGTGATGTTGGGAAGCTGAAGCTGCTGGGAAGCCAACTTGAAGCCCTGTTTGCTACTGTCCGTGCCCGAGTATATTGGGGGACTTCACACCAAACATCATCTGAAAATCTAGCATTTTAAAATTAAATTACTTGTTGGCAAACGCATATAGTAATACTAGGTTAAGATACTGTATTACATATGTACTGATGATCGTCTGTTACAATCGACACAAAATACTTACACAAAAATATTAAAGTAGAACTTAATTGTATTTCATAGAAACTTTGTGATTTGTTCAACGAAGCTCACTGTGGAGTTCTGCTCTCCTGGAGGAAGAGCTGGCGCATGAAACACCAACTTTAAACAGTTTCTCAGTTAAAAATTTGTTTGCCGAATATTTCACTAGAACTGACCACTGAAGAAAATGAGTCAAGTTGTGCTTCTTGATGTGAGTGATTTTGTCATCACGCAAGAAAATCTAAATTTGCAGGGTTTTTAAAGGGAGTTCTGAGTGTCTACACTGCAGTGCGTGTGTGGGCTGGTTCCAGCCGTGTATCTCAGCGGGGTCAGTGAGTGTGTGTATGTTACCCGCAGTGCGGACCTGCAGGCAGGAACACCAGCGACTGTCTGGGTCACCAGAGCTTTGTGGGTTATCCGGCGATTACACGGCAGCATGACTCAGCTGTTTTGCTTTATAGGTAACGAGTAGTCACTAAAAGGCCAGTACAGTAAATGGAACCTGCTGTTTTGATGCCATCTTCATTTGTCTGCCAACTTCCACGTAATATGTTTTTCTCTGAGTGTCAGTTTGAACCAACAGGATGATGTTGAGATCCAACAGTCAACCATGTAACTTCCACCTGCTGCCTGCTCATTTCATCTCCCACGCTGAGGCCACGTCACACTGATCACATGTTAACACTCAGGTGTACACAGCTGGTGCTGTTTTCACCTTGTGAATCTGTGTGTCTGCGTGGCACAGTGTGGTCCTGGAGTCACTTGTTGTGGTATAATTGACAGGATGGAGCGTTTCTGTTTTAAACGGCACAGCTTGTGTAGTCTGTACGGCAGCAGGAAACGCACAGAAAGGCTGCACGAGCTCTGAATGATCTAATGTGATGTGACTCAGTGTTCAAATCCACACATTTCAATAATCACTGAGTCAGACTCACTCACGGGACAGACAACTCAGTCACTGGATGTGGGCGTCCCTCCTCATCAGGGGTAAAAGACAGGTGTGGTGAGAGCAAGGGGGCCTGGCCCCACAACACCCCACCCCACTGAGCGCCCCTGGCCCACCTTTGTCTTAAGTTGTGGATCACCACCACCCACTTTCAGTGATTTCTGTCCACACTAAGACTCAAGGTGAAGTTCGAGACTGTCTTGCATTAGCGAATCCAGGAAGCGCTGCTGCTTATGTCAACACACACACACACCCACACACACACACCCACACACACACACACACACACACACACACACACCATGACCTCAGAGTTGTGTAGCTGGTAAAGGTCATGAATGTTTCTGACCTCGACTGCAAATGTCAACAGCCTGGAAAAGATTCACTCACACACACACACACACACACACACACACACACACACGAAGACGACGAGCAGGCTGAGTTATTTATTTATTTATGAATTTATTTCACAAGTTATGGGTTAGTTAGTTAGGCCAAAATGTGTTTGGCTTCACAGGATTGTGTTGCACTTAAGGTTGCCCCTCACTGTGGATTTCGTTGCTGATCGATCAGCTGATTGTCTGTTGAATTCATTGATGATTCAGTTGCTGTGATGGAAAACAGCGAACCTGCAGGAGGTTTTGACTGATAATGACTGAAATGGTTGACTGAATTACGCTTCTGTTGGTCAACTGATTAACTGTCAACAGACTGTGGGACTGTGTGGGCCTGAATCAGACGTGTGTGTGTGTGTGTGTGTGTTCGACGTGGCTCACGTGTGTCAGACTGATGGTTCTCTGGGCTCTGCTGTAGAACCGCTGGACTCGGGCTCAGGTGGAGGCTCTGGTGGCGGCGGGGCGTCTTGATGATTTGAGGATGAGACTCTGCAGCAGGATGAGCTTCGGCACGGCAGGACTCAGAGCCCCGATGGGAGCCGGATTCAGTCGGATTAACGACCTCACCGTCATCCAGTCCACACAGGTCAGACCAGTTAGGAACCAGGTCGACTACAGGACCTCACACTCAGATTGTTTACAGTTAAGAACACGTCTGTTTGTTAGACCAAGTGTCCACTTTATTACGTCCAGCTTTACGATCTACAGCTCTGCCAGACCAGCAGATGGAACATTTTTCAGGTGGTCAAAGACATTTTTGTATTTCCGTCTTAATATCCAAACCACGGCCACGTAGCTGATGTTCCTGAGCCGTGGAGGAGAACATGAGGCACGTTTAGCATCGCCAGCTTCCTGTCACCTTGTGAAACACATCAGGTGTGGATTTAGAGGAGCAGCAGGTTACTGCTGACGCCACATTCAGACGAGTTTGTGTTCAAGCTGTTCGATCACATCCAGTTTTAGTCAGTCACTCATTTCTTTTCATTGTGACATGTTGATGAGAAGCCCATGTTTTTGTTTTTGTTTTTGTTTTTCTTAAAACAGGAAGGTGCAGAGTTCTTCACGGTAACAAAATGAAAAGCAGCCTATGACAATGAGGTGAAGTTTTTCTCTGTCTGTCTTCAGGGTTTATATTCGCACCTGTCCAGGTACTGTGCAGACTTGAGCAGCAGAGGAGTGGTTGTTGGTTTCGACACCAGAGGACAGGAGGAGAGCGGCTGCAGCAGTCAGCGGTGACTACAATCACACAATAATACTCGTTTTAAGTATTGGAGATGGTAACCGTAGCAACAGGAGCCCATTCATGGCTTAGACTCTGCACTATAATCCACACAGAGCTCTTTTAACCTGACGTCACTTTAACGAGGACGCTGGTCAAACTGGTCGGTCACAAAGGGAACAGAGTCTGGGAGTCCTGATGGTCTCAGGACTCTCAGCCGCCGACCGCAGCTGCAACAATCAGCTGATCAGTGGACTGAAAGGAAAGGTGGATTCAGTCTCTGATCACACCGCTGTGTCCTCCTGTCAGAGCAAGCTGGAGACGTAGCTGTTCTCCCAGGCCTGAATGTGTTCAAACGTACTCCTGTTCCATTTTCTTCTATTGTGTGAAGCTCACTGAACTTGCATTGTGTGAAATATGTACAAATAAAATTGAGCTCAGTGCTTTCAGAGGGAGCAGGGGAAGTTTGATTGGTTCATCCTCTTTCACTCACAAACACAACACCCATTAAAATAACCACATTTTGTCCTTCTTCTTCTTCTTATTGTGTGTTTCAGTTTGGCAAAGTTGACGGCTGCTGTGATGCTCAGCAGAGACGTTCCCGTTCATCTTTTCTCCACGTTCGTTCCGACGCCATACGTGGTGAGGAAACGCTAACGCATGACTTCCTGCTGCGGGCAGCTGATGGAGCAAAGTCAGCATCAGCAGGGTGGAGTTCTTATTAAATGTGTGTTTTATTCCCAGCCGTACGCCGTGAAGAAGCTCGGCGCCGCAGCTGGAGTGATGATCACCGCTTCACACAACCCGAAAGAAGACAACGGATACAAGGTCTGAGGACAAATTCAACCAACAATTTCACTTTTTTATTTTAAAACAGGTTCCTGACCTTTAGTTTATGCTCATCTAAGGGTAAAAATGTCTAAGATGTGACGGATGGTTTAAAAATCCACATCACGTTCTCTGTTTCCTCTCACCTGGTTCTGTGTTAACTGACTTTTTTAGGGCTTGACCAATGCGTCAGGTCACGCCACACACTTCAGGTCTGTATCGCCCTCTGCAGGTGTACTGGTGTAACGGCGCTCAGATCTCCTCACCTCATGACAAGGAGATCCTGCGAAGTATCGAGGAACAGCTGGAGCCCTGGAGCTCCTCCTGCTGGGAGGAGGATCTGGTGGACAACTGTTCCCTGAGGACTGACCCCCTTACCCAGATCAACAGCTGCTACATGGACGAGCTCACCTCCCTCTGCTTCCACAGGTAACAGGACGCACCAAGTCCCCAGTTAGTAAGTAGGCCCGAGACATCGCTTGCCAGAGCCTGAGAACCACCTTTCCGCAATCCACACCAGCACCTGCAGGACTTGCAATTTAGTCCTGTTTATATGAGAGGGTTCACCTCAGGGATTCTGAATGCACTGATTGTAAGTTGCTTCAGACAAAACCAGCTGCCAAGTGAATGTAATATGATGAGGAGCGCACCTTCCTCTGCGTACCACAGGTAAAACGAGGAGTCCAAATGTCTCATGTTTCTCTTGTGTCTCTCAGGGACCTGAACAGAAGTTCTTCACTGAAGTTTGTCCACTCGTCGTTCCACGGTGTTGGACATGTCTTTGTCCAGCAGGCCTTCCGCACCTTCGGCTTCACTCCACCGATCCCCGTCCCAGAGCAGAAAGACCCCGACCCCAACTTTTCCACCGTCCGCTGCCCCAACCCTGAGGAGGGAGAGTCGGTCCTGGTCAGGCACAGATCACAGTTCTTCAAGAAATTTCTTGAATTCAGTATTTTCTCATTTTTGTTTTATTAATCGGTTATTTTTGAAATTCGGTTGTGCAGGAGCTTTCTCTTCGTCTGGCAGAGAAGGAAGACGCTCACATTGTTCTAGCGACGGACCCCGATGCTGACCGTTTGGCTGTAGCGGAGAAGTCTGAAGGGTAACTGTGACGTTTGCTCAAAGGCACTTCACTGCAGAAACTGTCAGTATTCACTAAACTTCACCAGTAGACCAACTCCACAGGTGTAGCTGACAGGATTTAAGGTGTGTTTTACCTGTGTAGCAGGTGTAGCTGACCTGTTTCCGCCTGCCTCACAGGTGTGGTTGGAAGGTGTTTACAGGTAACGAGCTGGCAGCTCTGTTGGGTTGGTGGATGTTCTTTAATTGGAAGGAGGGTCACCCAGATCCTGCAGACTCTCAGAAGGTTTACATGTTGGCCACCACAGTCTCCTCGAAGATCCTGCAGGCCTTCGCTCGCATCGAGGGATTCCACTTCGAGGTCAGGAAATCTCACAACAAAGAATGAAGAAACACAACCGCCAACATGACTGACTTCAGGTGTTTAAACTGTGATGATGATGATGATGTCCTTTCTTTCTGCGCTCAACAGGAAACTCTTCCTGGGTTTAAATGGATCGGGAACAGGATTCATGAACTCTCCAAGACAGGAAACTCAGTCATATTTTCCTTCGAGGAGTCGATCGGTAACCAGGTTTACTTTGTACCGTATTTTTATTTTAGAAGGAGGTCTGGACTCTGATTTCTCAGATTTTTTTCACTTTTGGGAAACACGTGGTCTTTTTAGAGGAAAATTAAGCTTCTATGATCAATTGACTTGCTTGAGGAGAAACAGATTTGACGAACAGAATTATCAGTTGAGTCTGCTTTCTTTTCGTCTCCAAGAAAAGTGAAACTTAACGGAAGTCTTTTGTTTTTTCACGACCTCAGGTTTCCTCTGTGGCGGTTTGGTCCCTGAGAAAGACGGTGTGAGCTCAGCGGCAGTCGTGGCTGAAATGGCTGCTTACCTCCACAACAAGAACTTGAGTCTGAACCAGCAGTTGCACAACATCTACCAGACGTGCGTTTTCATGCTGCGTTAATGTGCCTGTGTGTTGCATTTCAGTGCTGTCGATGTTTCAGCTCATTTGGAACACAAGTGAAATACAAATAACTACAGCTGTCTGAGATCAGCGCAGTGGAGTAGAAGTATTAACTGGAAATACTCCAGTGGAGTACAGTGAATTTGTATTAAAGCACACTGCTTGAGTAAAATGCATCTGGTTAGATTCCAGCACTGTTAATATTAGGAGCACATATTCACTCCATTCAAGCTGAACTTCTGTCAGTTTACTGAGAACAAATATTCAGTCATCAAAGTCTTGTGATGCCTCTGTGCTGGTGACAGCCATGGTCGAAGGCTTTAGGTTCCTCAGACTGGTTCACTGCTTACACCTGCTCTGACATTTACCCAGTAAAGCTGGATCAGTCTGGACTGGAACCAGCATGTGTACATGTAGGACAATAAATGGTCTCCCAGTAAACCAAACAGTCGACAAATGACGGGACTTGACCTGTCAACTGAAACCCTCCTCAGGTTATGTCTACAGTTCAGATCAGCTGATGGAGTCCTGATTGAGTAAGACCTAATTAAAAACTAAAAACGTTAATAAGGAAGTCGTCTTTTATGCACATTAGAGTTACAGCTGCATCATAAATTACATAAAATGATAATCAACATTTTAAGTATATATAATAATATTAAATCTCATGTGAAATGCTTAGAGTAATGAACAATGTGAACATTCAAAAACCTTCAAAACATTTCAAAACATTTCATTCTATCTGACCAGTCTGTACTTCATCACCTCCACCACCTGAGGGCAGTAGACACCTGATCTTCACTCTGTTTAAGGTCCGTCTTGTTTCTCAGTTCAGGTCGTCCCGGTTGTGGAGGAGGTCTTAAAGGTCCTTGCCAAAGTTTAGTGTCTTGGTTAGATAGTTACGGTTCTTGGATTTTGATCTGATTACAGTCCTAAGCCTAAGTTGTGTGTGTGTTCTGACTTCCTGTCTCCAGGTATGGTTATCACGTGTCTAGAACCTCCTACGTCATCTGTAATGACCCTCCCACCATCCAGAAGATCTTCAGCCGGATCAGAAACTTTGACAGTGAAGGTTCGTACCCAAAGACATGCGGCGGCGTCCAGATCGCCCACGTCAGAGACGTTACCATGGGATACGACAGCAGCCAGCCCGACTTCAGATCTGTAAGATATGAATGTTGTGTATGAATGTTAGTGAAGTTATTCTGTTCATGAAAACATTTTTAGTGTTTTGTATTTAAAGTTGACATAATTCATTATTTGATTCGGTCAGTTTTCAAGCAAAAATATCAAATATTTGATGGTTTCAGCTTCCATGTGAGAATAAATCATGAGATGTGACTGTTTTCAGTTAGTTACTCTGCTCTCTCTGTCTCCTGTGGAGGTACTTCCTGTGACGAGGAGCAGTCACATGATCACCTTTACTCTACAGAACGGCGTCGTGGCCACACTGAGGACCAGCGGCACCGAACCCAAAATCAAATACTACACCGAGTTCTGCGCTGCACCAGGGAACAGGTCAGCTGACTGTAACTGATTACTGTTGTTGTTGTTATTATTCACTTCATCTGATTCCATCCATCCATCCATCCATTTTCCATACCGCTTATCCGTCAGGGTCGCGGGGGAGCTGGAGCCTATCCCAGCTGACTACGGGCGAGAGGCGGGGTTCACCCTGGACTGGTCGCCAGTCAATCACAGGGCCAACACACAAAGACAGACAACCACACACTCTCACACTCACACCTAGGGGGCAATTTAGAGTAGCCAATTAACCTAATGTGCATGTTTTTGGTATTGTGAGAGGAAGTCGGAGAACCCGGAGAAAACCCACGCAGGCACAGGGAGAACATGCAAACTCCACATAGAAGGGCCCAGACCGGGATTCGAACCTGGAACCCTCTTGCTATGAGGCGACAGTGCTAACCACTGCACCACCGTGCCGCCCTGTCTGATTCCATCTGACTAATTAAATGTTAGATCAGGTGGGAACAAGCATTTCCAGTCATGAGACATCAGACGGTGAAATGACGGTCACAGCAGCGTTACTGCGGCTCCGCCCTCATCGTCCTCCTCATATGTAAATGATGTCATGGCCTTGTGGGTGTGGCCTTGGTGACATCTTTACTCTGTCTCTGTGCTGCAGTGAGGTGTCCAGGCTGGAGGAGGAGCTCAGGAAGATCACAGCTGCTCTGCTGGACGAGTTCCTAGAGCCTGAGAAGAACAACCTGATTCGCCGCTGCATCTAGCTCCACCTCCCACTTATGTGAACCTCCGACAGCTGTTTCCTGTTCATGATGTCACATCCTCTCATGCTCGTAGATGAGTCAGAGCAGCCGCTGCTTCACTCTGTGTCGTGCTAAAGCTCATGCTGAGACTAAATCTATGAACTGGCTCATTCAAAGACAGTCAGTAGAGATGAATATTTAGCTTCAGGTGGTGTTCTTTGTCCTTCATTCATCATCATACAGCAGAGAGCACGATGGGTAGAGTCTAACCAAAGAGTGATTACTTTTCTTTGACTGCGATTGGTTGTCAGGACAGATGCTGTACAGCCACAGGAACATTGAAGGATTTAAAGTATTTTCATAGAAATGAGCCAACAAATTTACGTACAAACCGATTAAAATCAAATATTTGCTTTCAAACTCTTTCAAACAGAAGCACAACAAACACTTCAAATAAATTTATATGTAAGTTCATCACTGACAACAGTGGCCTGTTGCTGCTGACAGTTAGTCAAAACTCTCATAAGAGAATTTCCTCCTTTCAGCAAAATCCTTTTTGTTTGTTTAAACACAAACCAAATTATTCAGTATCAACACGAATCTGTCTACGATCTGTCATTGTTTAGGTTCCAGACTGAGGGCCTGATTGGATTTTGCTGATAGTTTGAAATCTGTTGCTGTTTTTCCAGATTCACATTTCACTGAAAGTCGAGGAGGCTTTCAGTAAAGTGCCTCATGTAAACTGTGAACCAGCATTGATTTTTAGATGATTTTGAGGATAAAAAAAAAAAGAATATGTGAAAAGCAAAATAGCTTCAACTGATCCAATTTCCAAAATTAATTCTAAAGATATCAATATCTAACTTCTTCTCAAAATCTGTCACACAGTCTTTGGGGTATTTTCTTTATCATAAATGCCTAACGTTTTCTGGTTGTAGCTCCTCAAATATGAAAACCTGCTGGTGATACTAACAACGTGCCGTCACATCAGATTTGTTGTTCTGTTCAACAGTTTTGTCATTAATGAACTTCCATATGAATGAATTCAAAGGTGGATCCCTTTACCAAACAGAAAATCACCTCTTTATCCTCTCGCTTTATATTTTTGATGTTTAGCTGAATGTTGAAGTTCCCCTTCACACAATATGGATGTTATTTATTTTTATACTTGGAGAGATAAAATATATTTATGTGGTAGTAGACGTTGTACAGAGGACGTGATGCTGTTGATGGTGTCACTTGTTGTGTTTAAGCATCATTGTGCTCCATGTAGAAAACCTCTTTTTGTTTTGGTGTTGTGGACAGAAGACAGAGTGAGATCTCTGATTGTACTGTCATGTTACAAATACTGCTGTTAACGTGGTTCTCTGATAATTTACAAACTCAAAAATAATAAAAAAAATGTAAATTGTGTGTTTGTATTCATTATTATTGGAAAGATCTGCTGCTTCACGCTCAGTGAACAGGAACAACGTTTGAAAGAGTGTTTTTAAAGAACAGAGAAGGTGACCTTCCTTTCATTATGACTCTGTTCTTCAAGTATTAGC
This sequence comes from Scatophagus argus, assembly GCF_020382885.2. Taxonomy (NCBI): domain Eukaryota; kingdom Metazoa; phylum Chordata; class Actinopteri; family Scatophagidae; genus Scatophagus; species Scatophagus argus. The sequence goes on along the minus strand of NC_058497.1, from coordinate 25,832,196 downwards.
CTTCTTCTTATGGTTTTTATTAAAATTATATTTTTTTTATTGTAAAACTCTTAATACTTTTTTCACAATATATTATAAATTATATAATATAAATATAAATATATTAAATAGTATGACTTTGTGTGTTTTTGTTAGAAAAGTCCCATATGAGTTTAAAGACTGAGTCACTGAGGCTGTATTTTATTCACTTCTGGCTGTGTGGTTGTTTCTCATCAGATGAAGTCATATTTTTATTCTTTATTCTTCTTTGACCTTAAATAAGTCACTTCATGTTGTTACAAATCATAAAATACTGACAGCAGGTTAAGAAGATCAATGTTATTATAAAGTCTGAAATCTTTAAATTCTTAATCTAAACAGAAATGATTTTCAGTCAGATTTCTTTGACTTTGTACATTCAGTTAACAGGCAACCGAAATCAATTTTATTAACGTGAATGACCGAGACGTAAAATCCAACATTCACCACTGAAGTTTACCTCCATACATAACAGTGTGGAAAGTCTGAGAGCGATTTACAGAAGCGATCTGTTCATCAGTCTGAGGCCGCGAACAGAAACTGTCAGTCAGTAGTTTCAGAACGGCAATTTTCAGTACAGTCAGAACTTCATTACCTAATCTGTGATCTTTCGGTGAAACCAGTAGCTTCTATTTTTGTTTTCTATTAAGGTATATTTTTTTTTTTTGGAATTCAGGATTTATAATTTAGTAAGGTCCATAATTTTGTGATGTAGCTGTTAACACCATGTCAGCTTTGAAGAAGGTCATGTGGAGAATAACAGATCGAGAACAAACCTGAGACCAGCTGATGACCTGCTACGTAAGAGCATGTGCACAAATAGGTTATTAGTAAATAAAAGTAGCATGCAAGTTTTTTGGTAAACAAGCTTTTTTGAAGAATCTGGTTTTGTTTTCATGAATGTGAGTTCAGCATCCTCGGTTTGAGGCTGAAGTTAAGCAGGATTTTGGACCTGATCTGATGCAGGTTGATGCCGTAGATAATTGGGTTGATGAGGGGCGGGACCACCAGGAACTCTGCAGCCAGTGCGTTCTGCAGCACCTGTAGCGTGCTGCCGCCACCATAACGGGAGTACATGGCGTCAAACGTCAGCGAGCCGGTGAACACTAACAAGGTGATGAGGTGCGGCAGACACGTCTGTACAAACTTCCTGCGGTCTGACTGCAACCTGACCGAGGCTCGGACCAGGTGGCTGTAGGACACCAGGATAAGTCCAGTCTGTGAGATGTGCGAGAACGTAAGGATGAAGCCATAGATGTTGTTGAGTGTCGTGCTTGAGCAGGACAGCTTCACCACCTCCCAGTTGGTGCAGAAGATCTTTGGGACGTGACGTCCGCAGAGCGGCAGGCGGCTGGTCAGGATGATGCCCACCAACGTCTCCAGCAGTGTGAAGTTCCAGGTGAGCAGCAGCAGCTGCGCCACCTTCTTCTTCGTCATCAGCATCTGGTACTGCAGCGGCCTACAGATGGCCAAGTAGCGGTCATACGCCATAACGGTGAGACTGGTGAACTCACAGAAAACATAAGAGTAAACTGCAAAAATCTGAGTCAAACACCCGGTATATGTGATGACGTGAGCGTCGGCCAGAAGGTCGTGAAGCAGCTTTGGGTAGAAACTTGACGCTCCACAGACGCCATTAAAGCAAAGGTTACACAGGAAGATGTAGATGGGCTCATGGAGCGACCTCTCCAGACAGACGGTGATGATGAGCGTCAGGTTGACGAAGATGGTGAAGAGGTATGACGTCAGAGCGAAGGCAAAGTAGATCCGACGGTTTGTCAGAGAGTCGTTCAGACCCTGCAGCACAAGCACCATCTCAGAGTTATTCTGCATCATGTTAGGTGTCAAGTAACTGCTCATCACGTCACCCTGTCAGATGACTAAACACACAATAACGGAAGAACTTATGAATGAAAATAACATGTCACAATAAATCCAGATGGCTACCTTTAGTTCATGGCGACTGACAGTTCAGAGTGCAGAGAAAAACAACAAATCCTCACAGTGTAGAAGTGAAATCAGAGAATGTTTTGAGTTTATAACTGCTGAAAAACTCCAAAAACCACAAACGATTCACGAGCAAACCTTCCCTTAAATGAGCTTGAAACACTTCAGGAACCACTTTGCATGTAAAATAATAAAATATTTTGCGCCTTAAATGTGAAATAAGGGCCCATTAAATGTGTCATCAGTGCTGACAGACAACAATGGAATCTGAGTTATTGTTTTCTGATGCTGCTGTTCATCAACACGATAAGCAAAATTTAGAAAGAAAAGAAAGAAAAAATCAATGCAGTTTCATATGAGGAACATATTCGTTTGATTACAACGCTGTAAGTGATTGATTCCCCACACATTTCTACGACATACAGATTTTGCCTCAGATTTGATGTTTGTGGTAATTAGAATCTGTCTCTTTAACCATCAGCAGATGATAACACGCTAAAGGATGAGAAACATGTTCAATACTGAAGGATTCTACAGTCAGAAACCTGCAAATTGGAACACGTGGAACAACTGCACATCCATCACTCAACGTACAAAAAACGGCTGTTTATAATGTCAGCGCAGTAAAAACTATGAAAACTATTTTTTATGCAGCATGTTTTTGTTTAAGGATCACTAATCAGACTCATTAAAGCTTGTGGGAATCAGATAAAACTCTCATGTAGTTTCACATTAAACAGCAGAAACATCCATCATCACTGCTGCCTGAACACTAAGACAACCTGATAAGTTCAGCTGGCATTCAAAATTACAACAATCTTTAAAATCACCTCAGAACCACAGGCAAGGGTTCTCTTGGATGTTAAATGAAGACTAAATTCAGATGTGAGGAAAACAAAAATTATCTCAACAACGTTAACCACTGCAGCTTGTTCTCATCTATACGTCACAACAACATCAATAAGACAAAATACATTTGAATAAAAGCAACAATCAGCCTGTAAGAGAGGAGATCAGACACTGCAACACGACAGGCAACAGAGAGCAACACAAGTGGTCCAAGGAGGCCTGAATCGATCAGGACCAGCAGCTGAGACGTGCTGCTGGAAAACACGAGTCAGCGGGTAGCTACTCTTATACACCTGGAAGCTGCTGTCAATCAGGTGGCACGAAGTCTGATGACATGGGGGGCTGAAGCCACACCCCCTCCTGACGAACACGTAAGGCTTTCATTTTTAAATAAGTTTCTACTTTTATATGTGTGCAAATATGTCAAAATGACAAAAGTCTCACTTTCGGTGTCGTCTTCTTTATTTCTTTAAATTGTCAGGATTTTTAACATTTCCAAAGCATGACATGAAACATTCCTCCAGGGTCTTCATATCTGCTCAGCTTTTCTCAAAGCCAACATGAAGAAATTCAGTCCTGAAGTTTGATGGTTTATCCCAAAGCAGAGTTTTGCAGAGATCAGGAACTTGTAAGACATGTTGGAAATCACTTTGTGTTTCCACACAGCTCTGTGGATGCATGTGAGTTAACTGGAAGTCCATTCATTTCTATCGAAACCACTGAAAATTACTTTTCACTAAAAACGGTTCATTTGTCCATTCAGCGATCTTTCACATGACCATTTGGTTTTTAGTTTGATTCAGAAGTTGTCCATAAATATCTTTGGCAGTTTTGGCTGGTGAAATTCACAGAGCTGTGAAAGAAGTTGTCGGTGAATATCTTGGTGTACATAAACTTCAAGTGCAGCACGCCAAGGAATACGTCATCTGGAGCCATTTTTTTGACCAAGCATGCTAACGGCACTTCCAGCCACGGGAAAGAGAAGAAAAACTCTGAGATTGTGTTCCAACTGAACCGCCGGCCAAGAATATGTTTTTACAAAACAGTCGACCGTTGAAGAATTCAGCGGCGTGTGTCTCGTGTTTCAGTTCTGTTGTTCAGTTTGGGGCCCTTCGCCTGCCCATTCTTGCCTTAGAGGAAGTGTTAGAACGCTGACCATTTGATGACAGTCACAAACCCTGTATTGCTACTTAATATAACGTAAATAATGCACAGGTTAGTGTATATACTATTTAATAATGTTTAAGAAGGACCTCATTTGTCACCTTTTCAAGAAGAGAAATATCTGAACACTGAACCTATAGCTGAAGTATTAAGTGATACTTCATTACGAAAACTCTGGCAGATCACTGTACCAAGTCCCTCAGGTCAAAGGTCATACGAACATGTCAACAAGTTCGTCCCTGAGGCGTCTTCACATTAGCCACAGTTTCCACTAATTCCCTCTGAAGCAAATTACAGTTGGAGCTGTTAACCAGTGAGACCAATCAGCCTAAGCAGACCTCAGGACTGGTTTCACTGGTCCCCAGAGGGCTGAGGACGATAATGACCTCCCCTCGGACCGCTCTGTGACAACACACCTCGGGATGGACAGATACTGAATGATGATGTAAAGAAAGTGCACACCAAAGTTCTTCTGAAAAGTTTTTAGTCATCTGTCAGCTCTACAAAAGTTTTGGTCCATATCACCTGTCTTCATGTCATAATGAAGGTGTTTAACTGTAAAGCTGGATTTACACTTCAGCATCCAAGGTCAGGTTTTTTAACATTCGCCTATCAAATGCAAAATGCAATGACTACAAAGACTATCTTATCCTTATCTTAAATGGTTAAATTAAATTTTTAAAGGTTAAATGTTGTAAGTATTTCGTGAACATAAAATTTAAACCAGGTGGCAGGGTGGTGTGGTTAGCACTGTCACACCACAGCTAGGGGGTTCCAGGTCTGAATCCCGGTCTGGGCCCTTCTGTGTGGGTTTTCTCCGGGTTCTCCGGCTTCCTCCCACAAACCCAAAAACATGCATGTTAAGGTTAACTGGCTGCTCTACTTTGCCCCGAGGTGTGTGTGTGTGTGCGTGTGTGGTTGTCTGTCTTTGTGTGTCGGTCCTGTGATTGACTGGCGACCAGTCCAGGGTGAACCCCTGCCTTTCACCTTTGACCTTAACCAAGTGCTTTTGTAAACCTAACCTAAAATGAATGCAAACCATGGATCTGGACTTTGGACTGGTCCTGGATTTTGTATGCCTGCCATCCACACTGACCACCTCCCTGAGAATCCAGGGATTACATGGGTTTGTAAATGTAGGGTTTCATTCAGTCATAGAAACACGCTGCAGGCATGAAAGAAAGTTGTACTGAGAGCACAAAAGAAAACATTTGTGTCCAATGTACACAAACTCAACACATTACATTTCATGACCTTTTCGAGAACTCTGGTGGCAAAACTGTCACGTAAGGCCACCTACCTATGCTGCATTTGTTCCTGATATTAGCGACAAACAGCGGGTCCTCTGATAATGACGTCAGATTGTTGCTGTGGACGTGTGCCTTTAAAAGCGACAGAAGCAGGGTTTCATGTCAGCTAGGAGGAGCTGGTGGTGCGACTACAGCAGGCTGGAGTTGAAGGTCAACACTCACACAATGCAGTTTCTAATGTCTAAATTGTTATTTCTAACACAACCACTATGTTGACTGTCATGACTCTGGTTTCTATAATACATTTCTATACAGTAAGTAGATGTTATTATTTTAAACTAGTTAAGCTTCAACATGTATGACAAAATGTAAATATTATCAGGTTATATTGCAAATAAAAAAAACTTTTTCTGTGTTTGATTGGTTACATATTTTGTCCAAAAGAAAGAATCTTGATCACATTTTGATATATTTGTTTAGGTTTGTGCAATGAACAGTACTATGTTATATAATTTACAAGCCAGAACAAAGGTAATTATAAACTCGACACAGGTTTCATATTTCACACTTACTGCCTACTTTGACATGGGGCTTTTTAAATATTTATATTTTATGGTTATTATGTTGTTATATATACTAATCGTTTGTGCCAATCTTTTGCTTATCACAGCTATCTGCATGAACAGAAGCTTACATGAACCTATGTACATTTTCCTGTGCAGCCTGTTTGTAAATGAACTGTATGGTAGTACAGGGTTGTTTCCATTCCTGCTGGTTCAGATCCTCTCTGACGTTCACACTGTTTCTGCTTCACTTTGCTTCCTGCAGATTTTCTGTGTGTACTCTTATGTGTGCGTAGAATTTTCCAATTTAGCCGTCATATCTTATGACAGATATCTTGCTATCTGTTATCCTCTGCAATATAACACATATATGACATTTAAGAAGGTTGTGATGCTAATTGCAGTAACGTGGTTATATTCTTTTCTTACCATTGTCATTTTGATATCACTGATTGCTCCTTTACAGCTGTGTGGCGACACCATCAACAAAGTTTACTGTTTAAACTACTCCATTGTGAAACTGGCCTGCTCTGAAACCAGAGCCAATAACATTTATGGACTTTTTGTCACTTTTCTCACAGTGTTTGGTCCTTTAATTTTAATCCTTTACACATACATGAAGATTCTTAAAGTGTGTTTTTCAGGTTCTAAACAGACGAGACAAAAAGCTGTGAGTACCTGCACACCTCACCTGGCTTCTCTCATCAACTTCTCCTTTGGTGTTTGTTTTGAAATATTACAAAGCAGATTTGATTTGAAAGGTGTGCACAGTATGTTGCATATTGTTTTATCCTTGTATTTTCTGACGTGTCAGCCGCTCTTTAACCCTGTGATGTACGGACTGAACATGACCAAAGTCCGTATTACGTGCAAAAATATGCTGTTATGTTCTGTTGTAAAGTGCATCAGGTTGACTGAAAGAAAAAATTAACTGATGTCTGATTATAATGACATATAATAATGTCATTATAATAAAATACTCTAATAAACATGAGTTATGCACTTGTTTTTCATGAAGAAAAGCACAAAAGAAATAAAGTACACTTGCTTGGCCTAAACTCAAGGCAGTGAGAGATGCTGACACTTAACGAAGTACTTACAGTTTATCAGGTTTTCAGTTGAGTCAGTTTGATACATAGCTGGATCAGGTGTAGGCAACGTGCAAATATGTGGCCAATCGGTTTGATCATTTAATCAGCACCAATAGAACCTTTAACAAACTACTGGTATTGGTGGAACCTGGCTCCTGTTGTAGCCGATGGTTGTGCCACCAGCCACTGTTTGAGGGAAAATAAAAGCTCACGTAATTAGTCAGCCATCAGCCTTTTCCTGCTACAAAATATCATTATCATATCATCCTTGGCACGGTGGTGCAGTGGTCAGCACTGTGGCCTCAGCAGGAAGTCAGCTGGGATGGACTTCAGTCCCCGGTGACCCTGATGGATAAGCAGTATAGAAAATGGATGGATATCACCCTGTGAAAATCCACGATGGGTCGGCTTCCAATCTCAGAAATATGTCTTGTTACAGCGTGCAGAAGAAGCACCACGACATGGTTAAGCTTGAGATTAAAAAAAAGATGCACTGAACAACTGCAACTGAAAGAACAATACCTTCCACTCATATCTTGGCATGTTTGACTTAAAATATATTCTAATTACATATTTGAATATATTTTAATTTTAATTAGAATTGTTCTAATTGCCTGTTCACCCATTCTCCTTCTTTCATCCATTATCTATATAATACCAAGTATGATTTGTGTAAAATGGGTTGAAAAATGTGTAGAAAAACCACACTCGGTAGCTGGTTGGGGTATCACGTCTGATACTGGCATCAATTGTGAAAAGGTATAAAAAGCTGCAGAGGCACCAGCAGGCCACAGTTAACGCTGAATGCGGCAGTACAACTGGTCTGCTGCCTGCAGGAATGTCCGCCTGAACATCCCTGGCCAGTTACCTGCATGGCTAACAGAGCTAACGAGCAGCTACAGTTAGCTGCTGTTACGAGTTATTTTCAGAAAACTCCATAAATCGCAGAGTGTTGAGGCACAGCAGCTGGAGGACATCAGAGAGAAAACCAGTAGACATTTTCTATCTAAAATATGATCCATTTCATGAACTTCAGTCGTTGGGGATATGTGTTAAGCGACATGCTCACCAAAGGTACACAATGCAGAAAGTAGCGATGGAGGGGTCAAGTAGCTGAGACAGAGACCCCATTCAGCCTAATGCAAGTTAGTGAACCATCAAAATGACTTTGAATCTATCATTAAAGGTAAAACAGCCACATAATGTTGCTTTAAGGGAATGTTTTTAGCTTAAACTGATCCTGTCAATCAATAAACTGGTGTTGTGCCTAAGACTGGCCTGTTGGATTCAACCATTCTGAAAAGGTATAAAAAGCTGCAGAGGTTGCAGCAGCCCACAGTTAACATTGACTGCAGCAGTCTGGAGTTTAGCTGAGCTCTGTGTAACATCTGTATGTCATTTACAGTAAAGGTGGTGAGATGGTGAGTTCTGAATGTGCTGTTACATTGTTGACTTGATTCTTCAAAATTATTTAAATTAAAAGAGATATCAACCTGTTTCCACTGAAGCAGTGTTAGTAAGACATAAAATCCACACCAAAACTACAACAATGTCACATTTTTGTCCAAATTATGCTTTTGAACAAAACAGTTGATTTATTTACGATGGAGGAAGTAAAAAGCAAACTCTGTCATAACCTGTAGTTGTGTCATTTAAACAAGAGTTATGCTCAATTCAACTTCATCAACCTTGTCCTATTTCATTCTTGAAGCTTACATGTCTGTCGGAAGTCTGAGATATTTTTATTTCATGATAACTACAGTGTTGTACATTGTGATTATCTTTGCCAACACAACTCTCATCATGGTTATCTGCATGAACAGAAGCTTACATGAACCTATGTACATTTTCCTGTGCAGCCTGTTTGTAAATGAACTGTATGGTAGTACAGGGTTGTTTCCATTCCTGCTGGTTCAGATCCTCTCTGACGTTCACATTGTTTCTGCTTCAGTTTGCTTCCTGCAGATTTTCTGTGTGTACACATATGTGAATGTAGAGTTCTGTAACTTAGCTGTCATGTCTTATGACAGATATCTCGCTATCTGTTGTCCTCTGCAATATAACACACGTATGACACATAACAAGGTGTTTGTCATTATTATTGTACTATGGTTGTACTCTTTTGTAAAATGTCTCGTTACTTTGTCCTTAAACGTCCATTTGCAGTTCTGTGGAAACACCATAAACAGTCTGTATTGTCATAATTACCTGATTGTAAAACTGGCCTGCTCTGAAACCAAAGTGAATAACATTTATGGACTTGTTTCATTTGTGTTCTCTGTTTTAATTCCATTACTTATAATCCTTTTCTCTTACATGAAAATTCTCAAAATTTGTTTTTCTGGTTCCAAACAGACCAGACAGAAAGCTGTCAGTACCTGCACACCTCACCTTGTGTCTCTCATAAACTTTTCTTTCGGGTGTTTCTTTGAAATAACCCAGACAAGATTTAATATGACCAATGTTCCCAATGTGCTGCGAATCATTTTGTCACTATATTTCTCCTTACTGCAACCAATTTTGAATCCTGTCATGTATGGACTGCAAATGTCCAAAATACGAAACACATGTAAAGATCTCATCTGTTGCAACATGTTTACTTGCCCACATAGATTCAATGTAACGTAAATATTTCTAAAAGCATTAGAAAAGGTTCAACATATTTTATAGTGATAGTTTTAATCACCAGATACCAACATGCATCCCAAAACACACAAGACATGAAACTAATTATAAGGAATTAAAGTTAAAACTAGGCAGGTCAAAATGAATACTTTGTTGTAACCTCAGTACAGTTTTCCAGTTTGTTTAAGTGATATTACTAACTCGGTTTTTAAATGCAGAAATTAACCAGAAATACCAGCTTATGATTGTATACCTTGATGCATGCTGAATTGAATGTAAAAAGTGTCCAGCTTGGAGAAATGGGCTATATTAAAGTATGATTCCAGTGAATAATTTTCAATAAAAATCATGCTGTCGTCATTTAAAATCAAATTGCAAGGAATGTCGGAAACAGTAGCTGCTTCTCTGCAATTTTTAACAGCACTGAGCTCAGGACCAGGGGCTATGGAAAGAATTAAGAATTTCTTTTATTTGTCCCACAGTGAGGAACTAGGAGTAAGGACTTCTGGATGAACTGTGTTCATGAAAAGACAAAGGGTTAATATAGGAAGTAATCTGACTAAATGCTTTAAAAAATAAGTTTTAAGACATTTTTTATTTTACAAAACTCCTTTTTAATGTGCACAAGACTCTTAGATTTTGAGCATAATTTTGTTCAAATATATGTTAGTGAACACTTGCTGACTAAACATTATGAGATTGCGCAGGAGTACCTTGAGCTAGTCTCAATAAAAGGCCACTCTAAAATGTGTAGTTTTATCACACAACACAATGCCATAGACATTGTTAGTTGTGAGGGAGCGTGCAACTGGTCTGCTGCCTGCAGGAATGTCCGCCTGAACATCTCTGGCCAGTTACCTGCATGGCTAACAGAGCCAACGAGCAGCTACAGTTAGCTGCTGTTACGAGTTATTTTCAGAAAACTCCATAAATCGCAGAGTGTTGAGGCACAGCAGCTGGAGGACATCAGAGAGAAAACCAGTAGACATTTTCTATCTAAAATATGATCCATTTCATGAACTTCAGTCTTTGGGGATATGTGTTAAGCGACATGCTCACCAAAGGTACACAATGCAGAAAGTAGCGATGGAGGGGTCAAGTAGCTGAGACAGAGACCCCATTCAGCCTAATGCAAGTTAGTGAACCATCAAAATGACTTTGAATCTATCATTAAAGGTAAAACAGCCACATAATGTTGCTTTAAGGGAATGTTTTTAGCTTAAACTGATCTGTTTTTAGCTTAAACGGCTCTACTCCGAGCTCCTCCCGGGTGACAGAGCTCCTCACCCTATCCCTAAGGGAGTGCCCCACCACCCTGCGGAGAAAGCTGCTTGTATCCGAGATCTCATTCTTTCGGTCATGACCCAAAGTTCATGATCATAGGTGAGGGTAGAAACGTAGATTGACTGGTAAATTGAGACCTTCGCTGTATGGCTCACCTCCCTCTTTACCACAACAGACCGATAGAACGACTGCATTACTGCTGTTGCTGCACCAATCCGCATGTCAATCTCACGCTTCCATCTTCTTTCACTCGTGAACAAGACCCCGAGATACTTAAACTCCTCCACTTGTGGCAGGAACTCTCCTCCAACCTGGAGGGGGCAAACCACCTTTTTCCAGTCAAAAACCATGGCCTTGGATTTGGAGGTGCTTATTCTCATCCCAGCTGCTTCGCACTCAACTGCAAACGTCCCCAGCTTATGCTGAAAGTCCTGGCCTAAAAAAGCCAACAGGACATCATCAGCCGCAAAAAGCAGAGATGAAATCCTATGGTTCCCAAACCAGACACCCTCCGGCCCCTGGCTGCACCTAGAAATCCTGTCCATAAAAATAATGAACAGGACCGGTGACAAAGGGAAGCCCTGCCAGAGGCCGACATGCACTGGGAACAGGTCCGACTTACTGCCGGCAACGCAAACCACACTCCTGCTCCGGGAGTACAGAGACCGCACAGCCCTTAGCAAAGGGCCCCGGACCCCATACTCCTGGAGCATCTCCCACAGGATGCCACGGAGAACACGGTTGAATGCCTTCTCCAAGTCCACAAAACACATGTGGACCAGTTGGGAAAACTCCCATGAACCCTCAAGCACCCTGCAGAGGGTAAAGAGCTGATCCAGTGTTCCACGACCAGGGCGAAAACCGCATTGTTCCTCCTGGATCCGAGGCTCGACTATCGGCCAAATTCTCCTCTCCAGTACCCTGGAATAGACTTTCCCGGGGAGGCTGAGGAGTGTGATCCCTCTGTATTTGGAGCACACTCTCCTGTCCCCCTTTTTAAAAAGGAGGGACCACCACCCTGGTCTGCCAGTCCAAGGGCACTCTCCAAGAGTGCCACGTGATGATGCAGAGTCGTGTCAACCAAGACAGCCCTACAACATCCAGAGCCTTAAGGTACCCAGGACGAATCTCATCCACACCCGGTGCTCTGCCACTGAGGAGCTTCCCAACTACCTCAGTGACTTCGGCTTGGGTAAGATAAGATCAGAACTTCATAATGAGTGGATCCGCCTCTGAGTCCCCAACCTCTGCTTCCATGACGGAAGACACATCAGCAGGATTGAGGAGATCCTCGAAGTGTTCTTTCCACCTTCCAACAATATCCCGAGTCGAAGTCAGCAGCTTCCCACTTTCACTGTATACAGTATTAGCAGGGCACAGTTTGCCAGAATTTCCTCAAAGCCGACCGATATTCCTCCCAGATCCGAGTTTTTGCTTCCACAACCGCTCTGGCTGCAGCATGCTTGGCCCTCTGAAACCCATCAGGTGCCTCGGGGTCCCACAAGCCAACTAGGCTTGATAGGACTCCTTCTTCAGCTTGGTGGCATCCCTTACCTCCGGTGTGCACCACCGGGTTCAGGGATTGCCACCACGACAGGAACCAGAGACTTTATGACCACAGCTCTGAGCAGCAGCTTCCACAATGGAGGTGGAGAACATGGTCCACTCGGACTCAATGTCCCCAGCCTCCCTCGAGATCTGGTCGAAGATCTCCCGGAGATGTGAGTTGAAGACCCCTCTGATGGAGGGTTCCGCCAGACGTTCCCGGCAGACCCTCACAATGCGTTTGGTTCTACCAAGTCTGTCCGGCTTCCTCCTCCTCCAGTGGATCCAACTCACCACCAGGTGGTGATCAGTTGACAGCTCAGCTCCTCTCTTCATCCGAGTGTCCAAAACATATGGCTGAAGGCCAGATGACACAACCACAAAGTCGATCACTGACCTCTGGCAAAGGGTGTCCTGGTGCCATGTGCACTGATGGACACCCTTATGCATGAACATGGTGTTTGTTATGGACAAGTTGTGACTAGCACACATGTCCAACAACAGAACACCACTCGGGTTCAGATTGGGGAGGCCGTTCCTCCCAATCACGCCCCTCTAGATGTCACTGTCGTTGCCCATGTGGTCATTGAAGTCCCCCAGTAGAACTATGGAGTTCCCGGTCGGAGCACCTTCCAGTACCCTTCCCAGGGACTCCAAGAAAGCTGGGTACTCTGCACCGCTGTTCAGCCCATAGCTCGAGACAACAGTGAGAGGCCTATCCCCGACCCGAAGGTGCAGGGAAATGACTCTCTTGTTCTCTCCAACACATGAGCTGAGCTGGGCTGGGGGGCTATAAACAAGCCTACACCAGCTCACCACCTCACACCATGGGCGACTCCAGAGTAGAAGAGAGTCCAGCCTCTCTCCAGCAGTTGGGTTCCAGAGCCCAGGCTATACGTGGAAGTGAGCCCGACTATCTCCAGCCGGTACCGCTCAATTTTCCGCGCTAGCTCAGGCTCTTTACCCCTAGTGAGGTGACATTCCAGCTGCCCATAGCCAGAGTTTTTGTCCAGGGCTTGGGTTGCCAAGATCGCCCAAACCACACTGCACCGGCCCCATCTGAACCCTGTCACAGGTGGTGGGCCTATGTGAGAGCAGGTCCACGTCGTTTGTTCGGGCTGTAACCAGCCGCATCCCGTAGGCAGAGACCCGGCCACCAGACACTTGCCTGCGAGCCCCAACCCCAGGCCTGGCTCCAGGGTGAGGCCCCGCGGTAACGCCAATCCAGGCGACATACACATCCTTGTTGTCTTGTGTTTCATTAGAGGTTTCTGAACTGCTCTTGGTCAGACCTGTCACCTAGAACCTGTTTGCCTTGGGAGACTCTACCAGGGGCATTAAGCCCCCAACAACATAGCCCCTAGGATCATTCAGGTACTCAAACCCTCCACCATGTCAAGGTGGCAGTTCAAGGAGGGGTGAATCTATCACTTAAAAGTAAAACAGCCACATAATGTTGCTTTAAGGGAATGTTTTTAGCTTAAACTGATCCTGTCAATCAATAAACTGGTGTTGTGCCTAAGACTGGCCTGTTGGATTCAACCATTCTGAAAAGGTATAAAAAGCTGCAGAGGTTGCAGCAGCCCACAGTTAACATTGACTGCAGCAGTCTGGAGTTTAGCTGAGCTCTGTGTAACATCTGTATGTCATTTACAGTAAAGGTGGTGAGATGGTGAGTTCTGAATGTGCTGTTACATTGTTGACTTGATTCTTCAAAATTATTTAAATTAAAAGAGATATCAACCTGTTTCCACTGAAGCAGTGTTAGTAAGACATAAAATCCACACCAAAACTACAACAATGTCACATTTTTGTCCAAATTATGCTTTTGCACAAAACAGTTGATTTATTTACGATGGAGGAAGTAAAAAGCAAACTCTGTCATAACCTGTAGTTGTGTCATTTAAACAAGAGTTATGCTCAATTCAACTTCATCAACCTTGTCCTATTTCATTCTTGAAGCTTACATGTCTGTCGGAAGTCTGAGATATTTTTATTTCATGATAACTACAGTGTTGTACATTGTGATTATCTTTGCCAACACAACTCTCATCATGGTTATCTGCATGAACAGAAGCTTACATGAACCTATGTACATTTTCCTGTGCAGCCTGTTTGTAAATGAACTGTATGGTAGTACAGGGTTGTTTCCATTCCTGCTGGTTCAGATCCTCTCTGACGTTCACATTGTTTCTGCTTCAGTTTGCTTCCTGCAGATTTTCTGTGTGTACACATATGTGAATGTAGAGTTCTGTAACTTAGCTGTCATGTCTTATGACAGATATCTCGCCATCTGTTGTCCTCTGCAATATAACACACGTATGACACATAACAAGGTGTTTGTCATTATTATGATGCTGTGGTTGTATCCATTTCTAAAATGTCTTGTTACTTTGTCCTTAAACGTCCATTTGCAGTTCTGTGGAAACACCATAAACAGTCTGTATTGTCATAATTACCTGATTGTAAAACTGGCCTGCTCTGAAACCAAAGTGAATAACATTTATGGACTTGTTTCCACTGCTGTCACCATTTTAGTCCCTCTGATTCCAATCCTTTTCTCTTACATGAAAATTCTCAAAATTTGTTTTTCTGGTTCCAAACAGACCAGACAGAAAGCTGTCAGTACCTGCACACCTCACCTTGTGTCTCTCATAAACTTTTCTTTCGGGTGTTTCTTTGAAATAACCCAGACAAGATTTAATATGACCAATGTTCCCAATGTGCTGCGAATCATTTTGTCACTATATTTCTCCTTACTGCAACCAATTTTGAATCCTGTCATGTATGGACTGCAAATGTCCAAAATACGAAACACATGTAAAGATCTCATCTGTTGCAACATGTTTACTTGCCCACATAGATTCAATGTAACGTAAATATTTCTAAAAGCATTAGAAAAGGTTCAACATATTTTATAGTGATAGTTTTAATCACCAGACACCAACATGCATCCCAAAACACATAAGACATGAAACTAATTATAAGGAATTAAAGTTAAAACTAGGCAGGTCAAAATGAATACTTTGTTGTAACCTCAGTACAGTTTTCCAGTTTGTTTGAGTGATATTACTAACTCGGTTTTTAAATGCAGAAATTAACCAGAAATACCAGCTTATGGTTGTATACCTTGATGCACCAGTCAAGATGCAGTTTACATTTGCCTCTGTCCAGACCTATACAACGTATGTAGCGAAAACTTTGAAAAAAAGTGAATTGAATGTAAAAAGTGTATGGCTTGGAGAAATGGGCTATATTAAAGTATGATTCCAGTGAATAATTTTCAATAAAAATCATGCTGTCGTCATTTAAAATCAAATTGCAAGGAATGTCGGAAACAGTAGCTGCTTCTCTGCAATTTTTAACAGCACTGAGCTCAGGACCAGGGGCTATGGAAAGAATTAAGAATTTCTTTTATTTGTCCCACAGTGAGGAACTAGGAGTAAGGACTTCTGGATGAACTGTGTTCATGAAAAGACAAAGGGTTAATATAGGAAGTAATCTGACTAAATGTTTTAAAAAATAAGTTTTAAGACATTTTTTATTTTACAAAACTCCTTTTTAATGTGCACAAGACTCTTAGATTTTGAGCATAATTTTGTTCAAATATATGTTAGTGAACACTTGCTGACTAAACATTATGAGATTGCGCAGGAGTACCTTGAGCTAGTCTCAATAAAAGGCCACTCTAAAATGTGTAGTTTTATCACACAACACAATGCCATAGACATTGTTAGTTGTGAGGGAGCGTGCAACTGGTCTGCTGCCTGCAGGAATGTCCGCCTGAACATCCCTGGCCAGTTACCTGCATGGCTAACAGAGCTAACGAGCAGCTACAGTTAGCTGCTGTTACGAGTTATTTTCAGAAAACTCCATAAATCGCAGAGTGTTGAGGCACAGCAGCTGGAGGACATCAGAGAGAAAACCAGTAGACATTTTCTATCTAAAATATGATCCATTTCATGAACTTCAGTCGTTGGGGATATGTGTTAAGCGACATGCTCACCAAAGGTACACAATGCAGAAAGTAGCGATGGAGGGGTCAAGTAGCTGAGACAGAGACCCCATTCAGCCTAATGCAAGTTAGTGAACCATCAAAATGACTTTGAATCTATCATTAAAGGTAAAACAGCCACATAATGTTGCTTTAAGGGAATGTTTTTAGCTTAAACTGATCCTGTCAATCAATAAACTGGTGTTGTGCCTAAGACTGGCCTGTTGGATTCATCCATTCTGAAAAGGTATAAAAAGCTGCAGAGGTTGCAGCAGCCCACAGTTAACATTGACTGCAGCAGTCTGGAGTTTAGCTGAGCTCTGTGTAACATCTGTATGTCATTTACAGTAAAGGTGGTGAGATGGTGAGTTCTGAATGTGCTGTTACATTGTTGACTTGATTCTTCAAAATTATTTAAATTAAAAGAGATATCAACCTGTTTCCACTGAAGCAGTGTTAGTAAGACATAAAATCCACAACAAAACTACAACAATGTCACATTTTTGTCCAAATTATGCTTTTGAACAAAACAGTTGATTTATTTACGATGGAGGAAGTAAAAAGCAAACTCTGTCATAACCTGTAGTTGTGTCATTTAAACAAGAGTTATGCTCAATTCAACTTCATCAACCTTGTCCTATTTCATTCTTGAAGCTTACATGTCTGTCGGAAGTCTGAGATATTTTTATTTCATGATAACTACAGTGTTGTACATTGTGATTATCTTTGCCAACACAACTCTCATCATGGTTATCTGCATGAACAGAAGCTTACATGAACCTATGTACATTTTCCTGTGCAGCCTGTTTGTAAATGAACTGTATGGTAGTACAGGGTTGTTTCCATTCCTGCTGGTTCAGATCCTCTCTGACGTTCACATTGTTTCTGCTTCAGTTTGCTTCCTGCAGATTTTCTGTGTGTACACATATGTGAATGTAGAGTTCTGTAACTTAGCTGTCATGTCTTATGACAGATATCTCGCTATCTGTTGTCCTCTGCAATATAACACACGTATGACACATAACAAGGTGTTTGTCATTATTATGATGCTGTGGTTGTATCCATTTCTAAAATGTCTTGTTACTTTGTCCTTAAACGTCCATTTGCAGTTCTGTGGAAACACCATAAACAGTCTGTATTGTCATAATTACCTGATTGTAAAACTGGCCTGCTCTGAAACCAAAGTGAATAACATTTATGGACTTGTTTCCATTGTTTTCTCTGTTTTAATGCCATTGCTTGTAATCCTTTTCTCTTACATGAAAATTCTCAAAATTTGTTTTTCTGGTTCCAAACAGACCAGACAGAAAGCTGTCAGTACCTGCACACCTCACCTTGTGTCTCTCATAAACTTTTCTTTCGGGTGTTTCTTTGAAATACTCCAGACCAGATTTGATATGACCAATGTTCCCAATGTGCTGCGAATCATTTTGTCACTATATTTCTCCTTACTGCAACCAATTTTGAATCCTGTCATGAATGGACTGCAAATGTCCAAAATACGAAACACATGTAAAGATTTATTTTATTGTAAAATGATAACTGGCCATAGAGATTTAATATAAAGAGATGGGGCTGCATTTTTTGTTATTTGTAATTTGTTTCCAAATGTTATATATTAGCCCAGAAAGTAATCATTAAGACTAAAGGTTAGCACCATGCAAGTTAAATGAATCTGTTGCTGTAAATCAACTGCAGTTTAGCAGTCTTTATGAGTGATACTGCTGTCTGAGCTCAGAGAAATGTCATAAGGGATATGGTCAGGAAGTGTTTAAGTCACTGTGTGTGTGTGTGGGGACACGTATTCCTGTCGTTGTGGGGACAAAAATCTGTTTATACTGCCACATTGTGAGGACCTGCCTGACTTACGGGGACAAAATGCAAGTCCCCACAATGTAAATCATTAAATATGAGGGTGAAGAATTCCTTTAAGGTTAAGTTAAGGTTTGGGTTGGGTTAAGACAAGGGTTAGGATAAATAATGTTTAAAGTTATGGTTAAGTGGTGGTTAAGCCTCCAGGAAATTAATTTAAGTCTATTTAATGTCCCAAGAAGTGATAGAAACAAGACTCTGTGTGTGTGTGATGTTAAGTTGGATCAATTTCACAAAGCAATGTATGAGAAAACAGGCTGGAAAGAGTGTACAGAAAAGACACTCCCAGTAAGCATTTGGAATTACCACCCGACGATAGCTTTCTTGCTACCTTTGACCGTTGAGTGACGAAAATTCTGTGAAGATCAAGTAACTCCCTCCCTGAAGCTTTGCATGGTAATATGAAAAGTATACCATACATTTGAAGTGACTAAAAATTGCGTAATTCTATATTTTTAGAATATCGCTCATCACTATAACAATATTTCATATGGTGGCTTATGTATGCTCTGCATGTGTTTGGGCAAAATGGAAAGGGAGAAGTTAAATGACCTCTAGTCTGACCTGAGGTTGGTCTATTAAAAACAAAAGTCAGAACCCAGGTCAAATTGATTCAGACTGGCAGGGCCCATCCGGCTCTTTTGTTATGCCAACCCGCAACGTGAAATGTGTGCAGGTTGGCATTTCTGTAAATACAACAGCAATTGTAAAAAGGTTGGGAGGTTTTGTAAAATGTAAATAAAAACAAAATGTAGTCAATTGCAAGCAAACTGTATATACTGAAAATTATTTTAGAAAGTGTTCCCAAAGTGGTCCGATGTCCCATTTTTTTACACTCAATAAAAAAACTCAATAAAAACAAGGCTTTTTTGCTCTCATTTCCACAACCTGAATTAAAAGATTTGCTTTTAAGACTTTCAATTATTTCTATCAGATTTTAAGTACAAATCTGTTAAAATTCAACTTAGTCAGCCTCCACTGCCAAGATAGTCCATCGATCTGACAGGATTGGCCTGTCAAGTTGCTGATTAAACAACATGACTATTGTCCAAATGGTCATTGAACAAATCACCATAAAAGCAACTCTAAAATTTAAATTTAGAATCAGCATATAGCATTATTCATGCCCGCAATATACTCAAAAATTCTTGAAAACTATCACACAAAACAATGAAGGTAAAAATAGCAATCTAATATGGATCTCAGGATTGGATGTGCCAAAAGAGGCCAAATGGTACCCCTAGAAAAATTTCAATGAAATGGTCCTGTTGTTAGACAATTTGCTGGAGGTGTATCATATCTAGATCAACAAAGAAGCTTGTTGGTGCCTTAACTGAGCAGAAAGTAAACCATTATGAATTTAGTGTTCAGTTTTTTGCCATTCTTCCGAGCGAATTAACCAGATCAACCTAAAATTCAATGTAATCTAAATAATAATATTAATAATTATAAAACCAATCCAATATGCACCATAGAGCTATACTCCACTTAATGCTGTTCGCAATTTTAATATTATTTTTGCACTGGATTTACTAAATATTGTAATCCCATTGAAACACTGCTTTTCCTTACATTCTGCACATTTTTCCTATTCAACTTCAGGGTCCAGGATCATAGAGTAAGTGACTGTATGTTGTGTGGACAGTTAAGACCTCTGAAGTCTTTATAGTCTAGTCTGAGCAACTTGGGAAATGGAGTTATAGAACTAAAAATGACTTGACTGTTGTATAGCATTAAATTAAATTTTTGTTGGAGTTTATTGTGGTGTAAAGCCCTGTCCAAGTCCTTGTAGTTAATAATAAACTGTTAAAGTTAAAAAACACATTAATATTTACATGACCAAGATAAAATCCCACAAGATGAAAATACTCAAATGAGTTGCTGGCAAGCAAATACACTTTATTTTCTAAGTTTGCTCACTTCTTTTGTTTAGATCATGTGCTTTTGCTGCATTTAGAAGACTAACACATTTAAAAGTAAATTTAAAAGAGTAAACAGAAGTAGATCACATTTCAGGATTTTATAAAACTTGCCTGATAAATTTCCTTCATTCTGATATGTTATGTCAAGAAATGATGATGCTTTTTCTTGTTACTCAAGCTGAACAGATTTGTTGGATGATTTACACTTCCCAACAGAACGTGAAAGCAGATTTTTACATGTGATGCTTATTTTGGACATGCTGAAGCCATACATTAAAGGGTTGAACAGCGGCTGGCATGTAAAAAAATACAATGATAAAAATATTCGCAACATATTTGGTACATTGTTCATATTGAATCTGTTCTGTAGTACTTCAAAGGAAACTCCAAATGAAAAATTCACAAGGGAAGCCAGGTGAGGTGTGCAGGTACTGACAGCTTTTTGTCTCGTCTGTTTAGAACCAGAAAAACAAACTTTAAGGATCTTTATGTATGTGTAAAATATTACACATACTGGAACACAGACTGTAAGAGTAGCAGCAGTGAGTTCATAGACATTATTTATTCTGGTGTCAAAGCAAGCCAGTTTTATGATGGAGTAGTTGTCACAGTAAACTTTATCAATGATGTTTCCACACAGCTGTAAAGAGGCAGTCAGGAATGTTGTGACAAAAACAGCAAAAAGGGAGGTAACCATGTAGCAACGATAAAGAAAAATGGCTATCTTATTGGATGTCATATGTGCATTATACTGTAGAGGACAACATATAGCAAGGTATCTGTCATAAGATATGACAGCCAAGTTAGTAAATTCTACACTCCCATAAGAATACAAACAGAAAACCTGCAGAAAGCAAAATGAAGCAGAAACAGTGTGAACGTCAGAGAGGATCTGAACCAGCAGGAATGGAAACAACCCTGTACTACCATACAGTTCATTTACAAACAGGCTGCACAGGAAAATGTACATAGGTTCATGTAAGCTTCTGTTCATGCAGATAACCACAATGAGCAGGAGATTGGAGCAAAGGATTAGAATGTATAAAGACATGACAATCATGAAAAATAAGTATCTAAACAACTCAGTGTCAAAGTAGGCACCAAGTGAAAAATATGAAACCTGTGAAGAGTTTATTATGATCATCCTTTTGGTTCACAACAGTAACACAGAAAGAATTGAGTATAATGTTAATTCAGCATTTTGTTGATTTGTATGTGTGCAACTAGTTTGAATTTTAACATTTATCACAAAGTGAAGCTAAAGCATCAACAACGTCCACTTTCATTCAACAAATTAATGAGGAACCACTTGGGACTAACATGTTACCACTCTCATACACAGTCAATGAAATGGTTAGGTACAGTATATGACGTGTGAATGAGACTCCTGCCTAACTGAGCTCAAACTCTGCTTCTGCTGCTTTTAAATGTTTCGGTCCAGTGGACGCCCCCAGTGGTGAAACTTAAGTCATGATTAAAGGAACCAATGTTACTGCTTGAAGAAATGGAACACAGGATACTCATTTAAAAAACTGTTCAATATGTAAACAGAGGGAAAGGAATATGAAGAAATAAAAAAGGATTAATAGTTGAGGAAATGTCCCCACTTTGTGGATATTGTCTAAAATCATTAGACCACATACAATATATTACCAAGAGTATTCACTCATCCATCCAAATAATTGAATTCAGGTGTTCCAGTCACTTCCATGGCCACAGGTGTATAAAATCAAGCACCTTGGCATGCAGACTGCTTCTACAAACATTTGTGAAAGAATGGGCCGCTCTCAGGAGCTCAGTGAATTCCAGTGTGGTACTGTGATAGGATGCCACCTGAGCAACAAGTCCAGTCGTGAAACTTCCACGCTACTGAATATTCCACAGTCAACTGTTGGTGGTTTTATAACAAAGTGGAAGTGATTGGGAACGACAGCAACTCAGTCACGAAGTGGTAGGCCACGTAAAATGACAGAGCGAGGTCAGTGGATGCTGGGGCACATTTTGCCCAGAGGTCGCCAACTTTCTGCAGAGTCAATCGCTACAGACCTCCAAACTTCATGTGGCCCTCAGATTAGCTCAAGAACAGTGCGTAGAGAGCATCATGGAATGGGTTTCCATGGCCGAGCAGCTGCATCCAAGCCATATATCACCAAGTGCAATGCAAAGCTTCGGATGCAGTGGTGTAAAGCACGCCACCATTGGACTCTAGAGCAGTGGAGACGCATTCTCTGGAGTGACAAATCACACTTCTCCATCTGGCAATCTGATGGACGAGTCTGGGTCTGGCGGTTGCCAGGAGAACACTTGTACTGCAAACTGAAGTTTGGTGGAGGGGGGGATTATGGTGTGGGGCTGTTTTTCAGGAGCTGGGTTTGGCCCCTGAGTTCCAATGAAAGGACCCCTGAATGCTTCAGCATACCAAGAGATTTTGGACAATTCCATTCTCCCAACTTTGTTTGGAGATGGCCCCTTCCTGGTCCAACATGACTGTGCCCCAGTGCACAAAGCAAGGTCCATAAAGACATGGATGAGCGAGTTTGGTGTGGAAGAACCTGACTGGTCTGCACAGAGTCCCGACCTCAACCGATGGAACACTTTTGGGATGAATTAGAGCGAAGACTGCGACCCAACATCAGTGTCTGACCTCACAAATGCACTTCTGGAAGCATGGTCAAAAATTCCTATGAACACACTCCTAAACCTTGTGGAAAACCTTCCCAGAAGAGCTGAAGCTGTTATAGCTGCAAAGGGTGGGCCAACGTCATATTAAACCCTGTGGATTAAGAATGGGATGTCACTTAAGTTCATGTTCGTGTAAAGGTAAGGTGAGCGAATACTTTTGGCAAAATAGTGCATATTTTAACTCAAAACATGAAGATGAGTCTAGAGAAACCTCTCTGAAATTATTTAATGACAAAATAACCAATTCTTTGGCCACAACACGTACAGCCCAGAGAAACAAAACAAATTTAAATCAATAAGACTTCAGTCCAGATCGACTGAAAAGTTGGGTTGTGCATTCTAAAGATTTTATTTTTTTTGTTTTCCAGTTTTACTTGAATGGTGTATCAATGGCTCCCACATACCCCATGTGCACAAAGGAGCAAACGCTTGTTCAGTGCTGTTTGCTGCCTTAAGGTTAATTTTGCACTATATCCACATAATATCATCATTCTGTTTCTTCATGTTGTCATTTTTCTACACCTATAGCCACTGAAACACCGCTCCTCCTGATGTTTATCACATTCTGATCATATTTGCATGTAGGGTAAAGAATCATTAGTGCAGATGGTAAAGACCTCTGAGGCAAATTACAAATTTCGGAATTGCTGTAACAGAAATAAAACTGACTTGACTGTTGTAATGCATTAAATTTGGAGCTTTTTTAGAATTTGTGGTGTGAAGTCCTGTTAAAGTCCTAGTAGTTAATTATAATCTGTTAAAG
Organism: Scatophagus argus; assembly: GCF_020382885.2. Classification (NCBI taxonomy): domain Eukaryota; kingdom Metazoa; phylum Chordata; class Actinopteri; family Scatophagidae; genus Scatophagus; species Scatophagus argus. Next base: position 25,808,627 of record NC_058497.1, on the reverse strand, counting down.
CTAGGAGGTTCAGAAATATTTACATAACATACTGTAAAATCCCACAAAATAAAAATACTCAAATGGAGCTACACAATCTCAAATGGACTCAAAGTTTATGAAAGTAAAAATACTTTATTTTGTAAGTTCACTGATATCTTCAGATCACATGCTTTTGTTGTATGGAGAAGACTAATACATAAGGTGAAAATAAAAGAGTAAGTAGATCACATTTCAGACTGCAAATGAAAATGTGCATCAGTTGACTGTTGTCAGACAGAACAAATTTATGGCCTTTTTCTTTTGATACGTTACATCAAGAAATGATTACTGTTGACAGTAGTGAACCAAATGTTTTTCTTGTTACTCAAGCTGAACAGATTTGTTGGATGATTTACACTTCCCAACAGAACTTGAAAGCAGACTTTTACATGTGATGCTTATTTTGGACATGCTGAAGCCATACATTAAAGGGTTGAACAGCGGCTGGCATGTAAGATAGTACAATGGTAAAGATATTCGCAACATATTTGGTACATTGTTCATATTGAATCTGTTCTGTAGTATTTCAAAGGAAACTCCAAATGAAAAATTCACAAGGGAAGCCAGGTGAGGTGTGCAGGTACTGACAGCTTTTTGTCTGGTCTGTTTAGAACCAGAAAAACAAACTTTAAGGATCTTTATGTATGTGTAAAATATTACACATACTGGAACACAGACTGTAAGAGTAGCAGCAGTGAGTTCATAGACATTATTTATTCTGGTGTCAAAGCAAGCCAGTTTTATGATGGAGTAGTTGTCACAGTAAACTTTATCAATGATGTTTCCACACAGCTGTAAAGAGGCAGTCAGGAATGTTGTGACAAAAACAGCAAAAAAGGGAGGTAACCATGTAGCAACGATAAGAATGGCTATCTTATTGGATGTCATATGTGCATTATACTGTAGAGGACAACATATAGCAAGGTATCTGTCATAAGATATGACAGCCAAGTTAGTAAATTCTACACTCCCATAAGAATACAAACAGAGAACCTGCAGAAAGCAAAATGAAGCAGAAACAGTGTGAACGTCAGAGAGGATCTGAACCAGCAGGAATGGAAACAACCCTGTACTACCATACAGTTCATTTACAAACAGGCTGCACAGGAAAATGTACATAGGTTCATGTAAGCTTCTGTTCATGCAGATAACCATGATGAGCAGGAGATTGGAGCAAAGGATTAGAATGTATAAAGACATGACAATCATGAAAAATATTTAAACAGTCCAGTGTCAAAGTAGGCACCAAGTGAAAAATATGAAACCTGTGAAGAGTTTATTATGATCATCCTTTTGGTTCACAACAGTAACACAGAAAGAATTGAGTATAATGTTAATTCAGCATTTTGTTGATTTGTATGTGTGCAACTAGTTTGAATTTTAACATTTATCACAAAGTGAAGCTAAAGCATCAACAACGTCCACTTTCATTCAACAAATTAATGAGGAACCACTTGGGACTAACATGTTACCACTCTCATACACAGTCAATGAAATGGTTAGGTACAGTATATGACGTGTGAATGAGACTCCTGCCTAACTGAGCTCAAACTCTGCTTCTGCTGCTTTTAAATGTTTCGGTCCAGTGGATGCCCCCAGTGGTGAAACTTAAGTCATGATTAAAGGAACCAATGTTACTGCTTGAAGAAATGGAACACAGGATACTCATTTAAAAAACTGTTCAATATGTAAACAGAGGGAAAGGAATATGAAGAAATAAAAAAGGATTAATAGTTGAGGAAATGTCCCCACTTTGTGGATATTGTCTAAAATCATTAGACCACATACAATATATTACCAAGAGTATTCACTCATCCATCCAAATAATTGAATTCAGGTGTTCCAGTCACTTCCATGGCCACAGGTGTATAAAATCAAGCACCTTGGCATGCAGACTGCTTCTACAAACATTTGTGAAAGAATGGGCCGCTCTCAGGAGCTCAGTGAATTCCAGTGTGGTACTGTGATAGGATGCCACCTGAGCAACAAGTCCAGTCGTGAAACTTCCACGCTACTGAATATTCCACAGTCAACTGTTGGTGGTTTTATAACAAAGTGGAAGTGATTGGGAACGACAGCAACTCAGTCACGAAGTGGTAGGCCACGTAAAATGACAGAGCGAGGTCAGTGGATGCTGGGGCACATTTTGCCCAGAGGTCGCCAACTTTCTGCAGAGTCAATCGCTACAGACCTCCAAACTTCATGTGGCCCTCAGATTAGCTCAAGAACAGTGCGTAGAGAGCATCATGGAATGGGTTTCCATGGCCGAGCAGCTGCATCCAAGCCATATATCACCAAGTGCAATGCAAAGCTTCGGATGCAGTGGTGTAAAGCACGCCACCATTGGACTCTAGAGCAGTGGAGACGCATTCTCTGGAGTGACAAATCACACTTCTCCATCTGGCAATCTGATGGACGAGTCTGGGTCTGGCGGTTGCCAGGAGAACAGTACTTGTCTGACTGCATAGTGCCAAGTGTGAAGTTTGGTGGAGGGGGGGATTATGGTGTGGGGCTGTTTTTCAGGAGCTGGGTTTGGCCCCTGAGTTCCAATGAAAGGACCCCTGAATGCTTCAGCATACCAAGAGATTTTGGACAATTCCATTCTCCCAACTTTGTTTGGAGATGGCCCCTTCCTGGTCCAACATGACTGTGCCCCAGTGCACAAAGCAAGGTCCATAAAGACATGGATGAGCGAGTTTGGTGTGGAAGAACCTGACTGGTCTGCACAGAGTCCCGACCTCAACCGATGGAACACTTTTGGGATGAATTAGAGCGAAGACTGCGACCAACATCAGTGTCTGACCTCACAAATGCACTTCTGGAAGCATGGTCAAAAATTCCTATGAACACACTCCTAAACCTTGTGGAAAACCTTCCCAGAAGAGCTGAAGCTGTTATAGCTGCAAAGGGTGGGCCAACGTCATATTAAACCCTGTGGATTAAGAATGGGATGTCGCTTAAGTTCATGTTCGTGTAAAGGTAAGGTGAGCGAATACTTTTGGCAAAATAGTGCATATTTTAACTCAAAACATGAAGATGAGTCTAGAGAAACCTCTCTGAAATTATTTAATGACAAAATAACCAATTCTTTGGCCACAACACGTACAGCCCAGAGAAACAAAACAAATTTAAATCAATAAGACTTCAGTCCAGATCGACTGAAAAGTTGGGTTGTGCATTCTAAAGATTTTATTTTTTTTGTTTTCCAGTTTTACTTGAATGGTGTATCAATGGCTCCCACATACCCCATGTGCACAAAGGAGCAAACGCTTGTTCAGTGCTGTTTGCTGCCTTAAGGTTAATTTTGCACTATATCCACATAATATCATCATTCTGTTTCTTCATGTTGTCATTTTTCTACACCTATAGCCACTGAAACACCGCTCCTCCTGATGTTTATCACATTCTGATCATATTTGCATGTAGGGTAAAGAATCATTAGTGCAGATGGTAAAGACCTCTGAGGCAAATTACAAATTTCGGAATTGCTGTAACAGAAATAAAACTGACTTGACTGTTGTAATGCATTAAATTTGGAGCTTTTTTAGAATTTGTGGTGTGAAGTCCTGTTAAAGTCCTAGTAGTTAATTATAATCTGTTAAAGCTAGGAGGTTCAGAAATATTTACATAACATGCTGTAAAATCCCACAACATAATAACAGAAATACTCAAATGGAGCTACACAATCTCAAATGGACTCAAAGTTTATGAAACCAAATATACTTTATTTTGTAAGTTCACTCACTTCTTTTCTTTTGATTATGTGCCTTTGCTGCATTTGAAGATTCACACATAGGGTGAAAATAAAAGAGTAAGTAGATCACATTTCAGACTGCAAATGAAAATGTGCATCAACTGTTTATTGATAGAACAAATTTATGGCCTTTTTCTTATCTTGTCAAACTTTATGTCATTTTGAACAGATTTGTTGGATGATTTACACTTCCCAACAGAACTTGAAAGCAGACTTTTACATGTGATGCTTATTTTGGACATGCTGAAGCCATACATTAAAGGGTTGAACAGCGGCTGGCATGTAAGATAGTACAATGGTAAAGATATTCGCAACATATTTGGTACATTGTTCATATTGAATCTGTTCTGTAGTATTTCAAAGGAAACTCCAAATGAAAAATTCACAAGGGAAGCCAGGTGAGGTGTGCAGGTACTGACAGCTTTTTGTCTGGTCTGTTTAGAACCAGAAAAACAAACTTTAAGGATCTTTATGTATGTGTAAAATATTACACATACTGGAACACAGACTGTAAGAGTAGCAGCAGTGAGTTCATAGACATTATTTATTCTGGTGTCAAAGCAAGCCAGTTTTATGATGGAGTAGTTGTCACAGTAAACTTTATCAATGATGTTTCCACACAGCTGTAAAGAGGCAGTCAGGAATGTTGTGACAAAAACAGCAAAAAAGGGAGGTAACCATGTAGCAACGATAAGAATGGCTACCTTATTGGATGTCATATGTGCATTATACTGTAGAGGACAACATATAGCAAGGTATCTGTCATAAGATATGACAGCCAAGTTAGTAAATTCTACACTCCCATAAGAATACAAACAGAAAACCTGCAGAAAGCAAAATGAAGCAGAAACAGTGTGAACGTCAGAGAGGATCTGAACCAGCAGGAGTGGAAACAACCCTGTACTACCATACAGTTCATTTACAAACAGGCTGCACAGGAAAATGTACATAGGTTCATGTAAGCTTCTGTTCATGCAGATAACCATGATGAGCAAGAGGTTAGAGCAAAGGATTAGAATGTATAAAGACATGACAATCATGAAAAATAGGTATCTAAACAACTCAGTGTCAAAGTAGGCACCAAGTGAAAAATATGAAACCTGTGAAGAGTTTATTATGATCATCCTTTTGGTTCACAACAGTTGAATTTTAACATTTATCACAAAGTGAAGCTAAAGCATCAACACTGTCCAACACAAATTAATGAGTAACCACTTGGGACAAACATGTCAAACTTGCCACTCTCATATACAGTCAATGAAATGGTTAGGTACAGTATATGCTGTGTGAATGAGACTCCTGCCTAACTGAGCTCAAACTCTGCTTCTGCTGCTTTTAAATGTTTCATTCCAGTGGACGCCCCCAGTGGTGAAACTTAAGTCATGATTAAAGGAACCAATGTTACTGCTTGAAGAAATGGAACACAGGATACTCATTTAAAAAAAAAATATCAGTATTTAAACAAAGGGAAACAAATATGAAGAAACCTCTCTGCAACTATTTAATGAGGAAATAACGAAATAACAATTGTTTGGCCACACCACATGGAGCCCAGAGTAATAAAACAAAACTTAAATAAATAAGACCATATCCCATTTTTAAGTTTAAGAGTGTGTTGAAGCAAAAAATGCTTTTTTTGATTAATTTTTATTGCAATGCATAAAAAAAGTATTTACCCCCAACTATCCACACAGACCCAGTGTTGTACTACTATTTGTCTACTAAATACTAACTTGAAAAGGACGAATAGTGATGTAATCACTTATTTTACATTAAATATTTTAATTAATTGACATTACTTTGTAGAAATCTGAATTAACTTTGACATTAAAGAGTTTATTTTGATAGTCCTTATTTTGAAACCTGGGAAAATACCAACTAACTGCTCCTCATACAGGCCTCTTAGTCTTATGGGAGTAGATACAAAAATATTGTGTAAAGTTCTTGCTGAAAGGCTAGATTCATATGTTCCTTCTTTGGTACATAGTTATCAGAATGGGTTTGTACGGAATCGTTTTCATAACATTAGAAGGGTCCTCAACATAATCCATTCTAAAAATAATGCTAGGGATACAGCGCTGTTATCTCTAGACGCTAGACAAGTGTTTGATAGAATCGAGTGGTCTTATCTGTTCAATTTGTTACCAAGATATGGACTTGGGGGAACATTTTTGAAATGGATAAAATTATTGTATACCAGCCCTACAGCAAATGTAATGACAAATAACAATTTATCAAACCTGTTAGCGTTAGAGAGGTCAACCTGTCAGGGCTGTCCTCTTTCCCCACTATTGTTCATTTTAGCCATTGAGCCTTTAGCCATGTCCATTAGAGCTGAAGCCAATTTGTCAGGTATAACAATTGGAGATCATGAACATAGAATATCGCTGTTTGCAGATGATGTGATTCTTTTTTTGTCAAATCTATCAAACAGTGTCCAGACATTATTACACTTAATAAATTTGGTCAGTTTTCTGGATACAGTATTAATAATGCAAAATCTTCTATACTTTTCTTGAATAAAGACGAAAGAACTAATCCAGTTATAAATACACCCATTTATAGTGTGAAGGAGAGCTTTACCTAAGTCAAAATTGAGATTACCCCCCCAATTAATACAGTTGTTAAAGCAAATTATGATCCGTTGATGAGAGAGGTACAAAAATTGCTTGAAAGATGGACAAGAATGCCAATATCAACGACTGGCCGGATTAACATAACTAAAATGTCCATCTTGCCGAAATTCTGTTTCAGTCGCTTCCACTACCACTGCCCAAATCCGTTTTTAAAAGAAATGAATGATGCATTTTGTAGGTTTATCTGGAACAACAGAAAACCTAGACTAAGACTCAGATTATTGTATTTGCCATATGATAGGGGTGGGTTACAGCTGCCCTGTTTACAGTGGTATTACTGGGCCGCTCAGCTACGCAGTGCTGTTTTATTTTGCTATACATTCTCCTCCATCATGGATTTATATCAAAAAAACATCAATATCAAAGCTGCCTTTAAGCCCATATTTATATTCAGCAGATTTTGAAACTTTAAAGAAAAACCTGTGAATATTCTCATTCATCCAGGTCATGGTTATCTCAAGGAAATTCAATCGAAAGCAATTGGACTTAGTTATTTGTCTTTGAAGACGTTTCCACCTGTCTTGTGTTTTTAAAGAAAAACACAACAAATCCCTTCCTTAAAAACTGTATTGATATATGGGTTAAAGCTCATAGATATATTGGTGATATACCCCCCATCTCTCAATTCTATATTATACACAGCATTTGTCTCACATGATGTGGAATCTAGTCATGATAGAAGAAGGGAATGGAGTTTGAATATTAAGGAAGATATTGAAGAAACTGAGTGGGCGACAGCTTGTTTAAAAGTTCAGTCACAAACCATTAATACTCGAATGAAGCTGTTACAACACAAGTGGCTAATGAGGACATACATAACCCCTGATAAACTCAATAAATGATCCCCTAGTATTCCTGACACATGTGAAATGTTTCACTGAGAAAGGCACTTATACATCGTGTATGGGAATGTACAAAACTGGCAGCGTTTTGGAGAATAGTTGTCTGCACTCTAAGTCAAATCACAGGTATTCAGGTACCCTGCGTAGCAAAACTTTGTATTTTAGGGATATACCCAGATTGCTTTTCTGTTAACTCCAAGTGTAAGACTCTGATCAACTTTGGCCTCCTGCAGGCCAGGAAGATCCTCTGAAGTATCCTCTACACAATCTTGGATTAGAGAGATGTGTGTTACATTAGAAAAACTGACCTATGTGATTAGGGGTAAAGTGTAAGAATTTGAAGAGGTGTGGACCCCCTTAATGGACTTTTTCAAGCAACAGTAGATATTTATCTGCAAGGTTATTGAGAGTGACAATTTTATTATCATTATTATTTTTTATTTATATTTTTTTGTGGAATTGTCCCTGTGGTTTGTATGTTCTTCTTTTTGTATGTCCTGTTCTGATTGAAAATTAATAAAAATATTGTTTAAAAATTCTGGCTAAAAAAATTCAAATTTTATTTGCTGTTTATAAAAGCAATAAATGGGAAAAACATCCAAGGGGGTGAATACGTTTCATAGACATTGTATATTTTTTCATCAAACTTGTTTTTTTATCTTTGATACATGAGATTAGAGCTAAAATTTGTATTGTTCTTTTCTCCATACAGAAATCCAGCCAAAAGTATTTTCTTGGTGCTATTATTTTCAGTTGTATTTTAAGACCGCTTCATCATAATGTGTACTGGCAGGAATTTATTTAATCTTTTAACTTCTATTTATCTATTACAATTTGAAGAATCCTGAACAACATAACATTTTCAGCAGCAACTGATGATGTAGCTTCCTTGAAATGAAGCTGTTTGAGAATCCTCTCTCGACTTTGAGACACAGATGCACTCACCGCACTGCTACTGGCGAGGCTAGTCGGGAGCAGACTGCAGTCTGAAGCAGTGGATGTCATGTCATATGTCATGGAACGGCCACTGACTGCAGAGCTATGACAGGATTCATATGAGCATCAACGGTGAACCAACTACATTTTCACAAATCTATGAGACTGATTCCAGAACAGACAGAGGCACAGAAAACCTCTGCCTTAGCATCAAGTTCTAAACTAAACAGAAAACTAGTTTTTAGGAGTAAGCTGTGGCTCAAGAAACTTAGTATACTCTGAGAACACCTATTTGGACTAGTTTTATGTGTAATCCTGAGACAAACTATGAATAACGATTTAAAAAAAATAATAATAATATTCATAAAATTGTGAAGTATGATCATTATTGAAATAATTGAAGATGCAACTATCATGTAACCTAGACATTTCTTTTCTAGTGCTGAACCTGCTGATACAGCTGAAAACATGGCCTTGAATTTTCAGCATGTACTTAATACTCATGGACCCACTGCGAGGCATCACACATCACGGGACTGACTAGTCATGTGGACAGTGTGAACAAGTTAAAACAATGTGTCCCACAATGCAAAGGTGTAAATGTAAAGGTATCCAGTGACAGATCAGGGGAAAACAGTGAGGCCTTTATGATGGGATGCTGGTATTACTATCATTCCAGGGAGGTTAATGTTCTCAGGCGAAGTGTCTGGAGTAGCCAAAAGGAAAACTCTGCAGATCTGAGGAAACCCAAAGTGATGTTCAACTGTAAAATGAGTTTATTCTAATTAATGTGCAGTGCAGAAGCTAGTGGTGTTAGAGAAAGTTTGATCACTGTACCAAGTCCTTCAGGTCTTAGGTCATTTCAGAATGTCCACATGTTTATCCCGGAAGGATCTTCACTTTAGCCACAGTTTCCACTAATTCCCTCTGAAGCAAATTATATTTGTAGCTGTTAACCAGTGAGACAATCAACCTAAGCAGACCTCAGGACTGGTTTCACTGGTCCACAGGGGGCTGAGGATATTAATGACCTCCCCTCAGACCGCTCTGTGACAACACACCTCGGGATGGACAGATACTGGAATTAGAGGCACTTTCTTGCAGGGTCTGTTCCTGTAAGTCTTTACAGTTACATGAAGATCCTTAAGGTGTAGTTTTATGGTTCTAAACACACCAGACAAAAAGCTACCAATACCTGCACATATCACCTTGATTCTGCGCTCACCTTTTCTTTTCTACTGGAAAGTGTAAATCTGATGTAAAACAAACAATGTCTGTTGTTAACTGTGTGTATGAAAGTGTGAGCATACAGTAAGCATATCGTTCAAAATTCAAAGGTTTTTATTTTGAAGGGAAAAAGCACTTTCTCCAGTAAGGTAGAACATCACTAAATGTAAAGTACTAAAATGTAGTCCAGTGCATATTTAGTAACGAAATGCGATCAACCGTCCAACTGTCTAACATGCTGGATGCCAGCAAGCCAAAGTGAGCTAAATATAAAAACATAAGGAAGAACAAATCAATAAAGTTCAGGGAACACAGTCATGATTTCTGAAGGAAAATATGATCAGCAAATGCAGACAGTTTGATAACTGAAAGAGGGAAACGCACTGACTAAATACTTAAGGACAAATTAACTGATAAAACACAGAAAACAGGCAGGGAAAACACACAAAGATAAGTAAAGGTAAAACTAAACATGACGAATAAGAATAGTGAGTATTACAAATAAAGTAGTAAATAACTAAGCTAAAACACAAAACCACAACACAAAAGCCACACTGCAGGTATTTGCTGGATCTACTAACAGTGTCTTGCCACAAAAGCACTTCGCCATATGGACAGGAGAAGCTGGAGATCAAATCTAATGATCAGTGGTGATCCACTCTAGTTCCTGAGCTACAGCCATCAGAAAGGATCCAGCTTTATTATTATTATTATTTCAGGTGTAAAGTGTAAGTGTCTCTATTCTATTTTTATACTCAGTATTTCATGTCATAGTGTGTTTTATTGTATTCAAATATACCAGACTGCTATGACAACTTAACTTCCCCTCAGGGGTGAATAAATTCATCTATCTACCTATCTAAACATTAAGGTATCCAGTAACAGATCAAAATGTGTCCTTCTTGATGGGGTTTTGATATTACTATAATTCTCATGATGTAATGTTTTCAGACAAAGTGACAAGAGTAGCCAAAAGAAAGAAACACCAAGAAGCTGATGTGCCGCTCATGTGATAATGGGACTAACTGCTACATAAACTGTTTGCAGCTTATTGCATGTGCTTGCTTTATTAACAGAATAAAAGCAGTGATGTGGGAAGTACCTTAATCACTTTCTTTGTTTCTTTCTATATGTCTTTTTATATACAAAATCTCCAGAAATGTAAAAACTCTATCTAGGATCACTGTTTCTTAACTGCACAAAATTCTGTTGAACCTAATGTACCTTGAACTGCTGAACATCACATTAAGACATTTAAAAATGCCACCTGTGAGCAGGCAAACTAACTATATATTTCGACAACTAGTAGGCTGACTTCAACTTAAAATTGTGAAAGATATCATGACTGTAAAAAAAACTATATAAAAAACTATATAAAATAAGGTTCTTCTAAGTCACTTTGCTGGAAAAACATCTCATGACATAACAAATCAGAGAAAAAATACAAGAAAATCACGTCAGAAAGCGCAGAGATGTATTTCTGAATAATTTATTTAGTGGAACAAAATCAACCCTGAACAATCTTGCACAATTTGCATGTTTAATTTCTTTCCTTTCCACACACAAATTAAAAGTAGAGACTTTAGTGTTGACACTTGTGAATGAAGGTACTAAACTAATTTGTTGGAAGGCCTATGCTTCACCACACAGGAAATGTTTACATATAGTGCGGATTTTGGACATCTTCAGTCCGTATAATACTGGGGTAAAAAGAGGCTGGCATGTCAGAAAGTACAGTGATAGTAAAATACCCAAAATGCTGGGAATACTGCTCATATCAAATCTGCTCTGTAATATTTGAAAACAACAACCAAAAGAAAAGTTGAGCAGAGAAGCCAGGTGAGGTGTGCAGGTACTCACAGCTTTTTGTCTGGTCTGTTTCGAACCGGAAAAACACACTTTGAGAATCTTCAAATAAGTGCAAATGATTAAACTGAGAGGAATGATGACTGAGATAAAAGTGTTAATTAGTCCATAAATGTTATGTAGTCCAGTGTCAGAGCAGGCCAGTTTGATAATAGAGTAGTTTCCACAGTAAACTCTGTTAATAATGTTTCCACACAGTTGTAGAGGTGCACTCAATGATATCAAAACAACAATTGAAAGAAAAGAAAATAACCATGTCAGAGCAACAAGCATGGCAACCATTTTAGGTGTCATGTATGTGTTATATTGCAGAGGAAAACAGATAGCGAGATATCTGTCATAAGACATGACGGCTAAGTTTAAATACTCTACACACACATAAGAGTACACACAGAAAATCTGCAAGAAACAAAGTGAAGCAGAAACAGTGTGAACGTCAGAGAGGATCTGAACCAGCAGGAATGGAAACAACCCTGTACTACCATACAGTTCATTTACAAACAGGCTGCACAGGAAAATGTACATAGGTTCATGTAAGCTTCTGTTCATACAGATAACCACAATGAGCAGGAGATTGGAGCAAACAATTAGAATATACAAAGACATAATAATCATAAAATATAAATATGTGAAGACACCAACGTCAAAGTAGGAAGTCAGTGTGAAATATGAAACCTGTGTAACATTTATCATGATCCCCTAGGCTTATAAAACAATCATAACACTTTACAAGAAAAACCTTACTTGATTTTTGTTATAGACTCAAAAGTTCAGTCAAACATTTGAAGCTTTGCATTTTTAGAACGGTGTGCAGTTAAAGCTTTAAAAACAAGTAGTATTAGGAACAAAAAACCTTCAAACTTACTTTGAAGCCTGAAGTAAAACTATTATACCCGTCTATACCAGCTACCAAGTTCAGTCAAATGGTTGTACTATAAGATACAATGCCTCAGTTGAGACATTGTGCCACCTGCTTCAGTCAGACGGTTCCTATCTCCTAATGAGCTGAAACACGATGTCTTCCTCTTTTTAAGCTCTAGGATGCCAACAGCAGCCATCTGACCTTATTACCAAAAGGCCTACTGGATGTTACTGATTTCTAACTGATGCCCCACAACAGTGCAAACTTTGTTCTGTTTTGAATAAAATGAAAAGAGAGCTCACTGAAATCAAATAATAAAAAAATGAAAATGGTCCCTTTCTCTTAAGGGAACACTTTATTCATTGTGTGCATGTCATCAAAGAATAGACGTAAATGTACTACAATCACACCAAATGCTCCATGTTTCCATGCCATGTTCACAGCACGTGGTGGATCTTTTTTTAAATAGTTGTATTTTGGGGGATTGTGAATGGATGCAAGCCATGCTCATTTCTTGTGGCGTCCTTTGGGGCTTCCAACCATATACTGACAGCTCACAGCTCAGTTTGGGTTTTTTGAGGTTAATATGCAAACAGAAAAAAAATATTTCAGGACTGAAGGCTATCATTCATTGTCCCTCGTAGTTTGGCTCATATCTAGGAGAATAACTGCCTTCTTGACAATTAGCAAATGATCAAAATTACAAAGGACAACATAACACATGTACTTGCTGGCTGAACTGTTGAAAGAGAACACAACGGCAACTATCAGGACCATGAAATCATTCTGGTTCATGTGGCTTAGCTTGCCTCGTCTGCCAGGTTTGGGCCACATGTGAGTAAGATACTCCAGCAGGCCAAAGATGCCTAAATATGTGCTCAGAAGATGTTCAAGATAGTCTGGCAAAGACAGGAATAGTGAGCTCAGGCAGCCCCAGACTGGGATTAGGTGGGTCCAGTTGCTCTTGGGGTATATCTGGATTCCTGCAGGGGTCAATGCAATGGCCTCGGCCACGGCAATACCACGGCAATACCAAGCAAGACTGGAAATTAGCACTCAACACCAGCCAAATGACTGATTTTGCTGGAAGATGGAATCTCAAACCAGGCCACCCGCCACACTGGCAGGTAGAAGTTTGTACCAGAATAGTCACCTAACAAAAAGACTCTAATGTCTCAGAGTTTACACACAGAGTCACAGGGACTTCAAGGTGCTTTCAGGTGAACCTCCGCAGATCTAAAATCTACACTGCTTGTATGCCAAAGCGAGTGCATGGGGCACAACAGGTTCTTCTTGGTGTACTCAATACTCAAATGGCCACAAGAGTTGTTTAGAGTTGGAAAGTTTCTCTTATTTTTCTCCACTGAAATGCATGTGAAAATTCCACAGCAGGTATATAATAATGATGATAATGTTAATAATTATTAATTCTTATTAATGCTATTAATTATCATTGAGGTCATAAGTTATTATAGTGTCTTTATGGATTCTTTATGAATGTCTCCTTGGTCAGAACATCACATGACAATTATTTTTTAAAAAAGTACCATTTGAGATATGTAATTATTATGTTTCCGCCTATTACTTAATTCCAGAAACGCTGACACGTAACAAGTTAATATCTGCTATAGTAATTTATGTCCATTTTTATCTCCTTTTAAAATGTTTATTCTCAAATACAAACACAAGAAAAATGTCACCCTAACAAACATGGATACACGCATTAAAAAAAGGTTTTGCAATAACATAAGAACATTTTCATCTTAGAATAGAATTGAAACCTTTATTGTCATTGTACTGAATACCAAATACACACACACGTACTAACGTTTCCATCAGACAAATCTTCACACATACTTCCCGTCACGTGTGGAATTCTCACATGAACTTTTATAATGAAGCTTTGAATAAAATATTTGGAAGCTTGTGAGCAGAAAGAGTTTTGGTCTTTAAACATTCACCATAAAAAACAATTTAGGGCATCTTCAATTTAGGACTTAAATCTTCCACAAAATGCTTCTAACCAAACTATATTTTGATTTTTTGCTTCAAAACTTCTAACAACATAGGATTCATACACATTTTATAAAAAGATATTGACACAATCTTTTGTAATTTGTAAAGGTTTTCTATTGTTATTCTCACCGAACAATTATTTTTGCAATGTATATGATTTATCAATGAACCACAATTCATGCCATTTTTAAAAACGTTTTTATACATCTTTGTGGAAAGGCATTTCATAACACAGTATAATAAGAAAATTCTGAAATCATTTGAAATTATCAAGGAAAATTAATTTATCTGATCAGAAGGTAGCTTGGATTGGTGTTATGCAGCTGAATTTCAAGCATCATATTTTAGACCTTAAACAATCACAAATGCATTTTGAAATGTCTGGGAAACACTGAAATCTGTTGTATGGACATTATATGAGTGGCCTACATTTCAGCAAAGACAAGACTTTTACATATCATGCGGATTTTGGACATATTTAGGCCATACAGTAAAGGATTAAAAATTGGCTGGCATGTAAGCCAGTATAATGATAAAAAAATTCTCAAAATATTGGGCAGATTGTTCATATTAAACCTGTTCTGTAATATTTCAAAGCTAGGACCAAAAGAAAAGTTCAGCAGAGAAGCCAGGTGAGGTGTGCAGGTACTCAGAGCTTTCTGTCTGGTCTGCTTAGAACCAGTAAAGCAAATTTTAAGAATCATAACATATGTGTAAAAAATAAGAACTAGAGGACAAAAGATTGTAAGAGCAGCGACAAAGAGCCCAAAGATGTTATTAATCGTGGTGTCAGAACAGGCCAGTTTGACAATAGAGTAGTTGTCACAGTACACTTTCTCAATAATGGTGCCACACAGCTGTAAGGAGCTACTCAAGGATGTCAGCACAATACACAGTAAAAAAGGGCAAAACCACGTCAGAGCAACAAGCATAGTAGTTTTGTTAGATGTCATCTCAGTGTTATATTGCAGAGGGCTACAAATAGCAAGGTATCTGTCATAAGACATGATGGCTAAGTTTAAATATTCTACAGCTCCATAAGAGTACAAACAGAAAGTCTGCAAGAAACAAAGTGAAGCAGAAACAGTGTGAACGTCAGAGAGGATCTGAACCAGCAGGAATGGAAACAACCCTGTACTACCATACAGTTCATTTACAAACAGGCTGCACAGGAAAATGTACATAGGTTCATGTAAGCTTCTGTTCATGCAGATAACCACAATGAGCAGGAGATTGGAGGAAAGAATTAAAATATACAAAGACATAATAATCATAAAATATAAATATGTGAAGACACCAGCGTCAAAGTAGGAAGTCAGTGTGAAATATGAAACCTGTGTAACATTTATCATGATCCCCTAGGCTTATAAAACAATCATAACACTTTACAAGAAAAACCTTACTTGATTTTTGTTATAGACTCAAAAGTTCAGTCAAACATTTGAAGCTTTGCATTTTTAGAACGGTGTGCAGTTAAAGCTTTAAAAACAAGTAGTATTAGGAACAAAAAACCTTCAAACTTACTTTGAAGCCTGAAGTAAAACTATTATACCCGTCTATACCAGCTACCAAGTTCAGTCAAATGGTTGTACTATAAGATACAATGCCTCAGTTGAGACATTGTGCCACCTGCTTCAGTCAGACGGTTCCTATCTCCTAATGAGCTGAAACCCGATTTCTTCCTCTTTTTAAGCTCTAGGATGCCAACAGCAGCCATCTGACCTTATTACCAAAAGGCCTACTGGATGTTACTGATTTCTAACTGATGCCCCACAACAGTGCAAACTTTGTTCTGTTTTGAACAAAATGAAAAGAGAGCTCACTGAAATCAAATAATAAAAAAATGAAAATGGTCCCTTTCTCTTAAGGGAACACTTTATTCATTGTGTGCATGTCATCAAAGAATAGACGTAAATGTACTACAATCACACCAAATGCTCCATGTTTCCATGCCATGTTCACAGCACGTGGTGGATCTTTTTTAAATAGTTGTATTTTGGGGGATTGTGAATGGATGCAAGCCATGCTCATTTCTTGTGGCGTCCTTTGGGGCTTCCAACCATATACTGACAGCTCACAGCTCAGTTTGGGTTTTTTGAGGTTAATATGCAAACAGAAAAAAAATATTTCAGGACTGAAGGCTATCATTCATTGTCCCTCGTAGTTAGGCTCATATCTAAGAGAATAACTGCCTTCTTGACAATTAGCAAATGATCAAAATTACAAAAGACAACATAACACATGTACTTGCTGGCTGAACTGTTGAAAGAGAACACAACGGCAACTATCAGGACCATGAAATCATTCTGGTTCATGTGGCTTAGCTTGCCTCGTCTGCCAGGTTTGGGCCACATGTGAGTAAGATACTCCAGCAGGCCAAAGATGCCTAAATATGTGCTCATAAGATGTTCAAGATAGTCTGGCAAAGACAGGAATAGTGAGCTCAGGCAGCCCCAGACTGGGATTAGGTGGGTCCAGTTGCTCTTGGGGTATATCTGGATTCCTGCAGGGGTCAATGCAATGGCCTCGGCCACGGCAATACCACGGCAATACCAAGCAAGACTGGAAATTAGCACTCAACACCAGCCAAATGACTGATTTTGCTGGAAGATGGAATCTCAAACCAGGCCACCCGCCACACTGGCAGGTAGAAGTTTGTACCAGAATAGTCACCTAACAAAAAGACTCTAATGTCTCAGAGTTTACACACAGAGTCACAGGGACTTCAAGGTGCTTTCAGGTGAACCTCCGCAGATCTAAAATCTACACTGCTTGTATGCCAAAGCGAGTGCATGGGGCACAACAGGTTCTTCTTGGTGTACTCAATACTCAAATGGCCACAAGAGTTGTTTAGAGTTGGAAAGTTTCTCTTATTTTTCTCCACTGAAATGCATGTGAAAATTCCACAGCAGGTATATAATAATGATGATAATGTTAATAATTATTAATTCTTATTAATGCTATTAATTATCATTGAGGTCATAAGTTATTATAGTGTCTTTATGGATTCTTTATGAATGTCTCCTTGGTCAGAACATCACATGACAATTATTTTTTAAAAAAGTACCATTTGAGATATGTAATTATTATGTTTCCGCCTATTACTTAATTCCAGAAACGCTGACACGTAACAAGTTAATATCTGCTACAGTAATTTATGTCCATTTTTATCTCCTTTTAAAATGTTTATTCTCAAATACAAACACAAGAAAAATGTCACCCTAACAAACATGGATACACGCATTAAAAAAGGTTTTGCAATAACATAAGAACATTTTCATCTTAGAATAGAATTGAAACCTTTATTGTCATTGTACTGAATACCAAATACACACACACGTACTAACGTTTCCATCAGACAAATCTTCACACATACTTCCCGTCACGTGTGGAATTCTCACATGAACTTTTATAATGAAGCTTTGAATAAAATATTTGGGAGCTTGTGAGCAGAAAGAGTTTTGGTCTTTAAACATTCACCATAAAAAACAATTTAGGGCATCTTCAATTTAGGACTTAAATCTTCCACAAAATGCTTCTAACCAAACTATATTTTGATTTTTTGCTTCAAAACTTCTAACAACATAGGATTCATACACATTTTATAAAAAGATATTGTCACAATCTTTTGTAATTGTATTATTAGAGGTTTTCTATTGTTATTCTCACCGAACAATTATTTTTGCAATGTATATGATTTATCAATGAACCACAATTCATGCCATTTTTAAAAACGTTTTTATACATCTTTGTGGAAAGGCATTTCATAACACAGTATAATAAGAAAATTCTGAAATCATTTGAAATTATCAAGGAAAATTAATTTATCTGATCAGAAGGTAGCTTGGATTGGTGTTATGCAGCTGAATTTCAAGCATCATATTTTAGACCTTAAACAATCACAAATGCATTTTGAAATGTCTGGGAAACACTGAAATCTGTTGTATGGACATTATATGAGTGGCCTACATTTCAGCAAAGACAAGACTTTTACATATCATGCGGATTTTGGACATATTTAGGCCATACAGTAAAGGATTAAAAATTGGCTGGCATGTAAGCCAGTATAATGATAAAAAAATTCTCAAAATATTGGGCAGATTGTTCATATTAAACCTGTTCTGTAATATTTCAAAGCTAGCACCAAAAGAAAAGTTCAGCAGAGAAGCCAGGTGAGGTGTGCAGGTACTCAGAGCTTTCTGTCTGGTCTGCTTAGAACCAGTAAAGCAAATTTTAAGAATCATAACATATGTGTAAAAAATAAGAACTAGAGGACAAAAGATTGTAAGAGCAGCGACAAAGAGCCCAAAGATGTTATTAATCGTGGTGTCAGAACAGGCCAGTTTGACAATAGAGTAGTTGTCACAGTACACTTTCTCAATAATGGTGCCACACAGCTGAAAGGAATTACTCAAGGACGTCAGCACAATACACAGTAACAGCAACGGGCAAAACCATGTCAGAGCAACAAGCATAGTAGTTTTGTTAGATGTCATCTCAGTGTTATATTGCAGAGGGCAACAAATAGCAAGGTATCTGTCATAAGACATGATGGCTAAGTTTAAATATTCTACAGCTCCGTAAAAGTACAAACAGAAAACCTGCAAGAAACAAAGTGAAGCAGAAACAGTGTGAACGTCAGAGAGGATCTGAACCAGCAGGAATGGAAACAACCCTGTACTACCATACAGTTCATTTACAAACAGGCTGCACAGGAAAATGTACATAGGTTCATGTAAGCTTCTGTTCATGCAGATAACCACAATGAGCAGGAGATTGGAGGAAAGAATTAAAATATACAAAGACATAATAATCAGAAAATATAAATATGTGAAGACACCAGCGTCAAAGTAGGAAGTCAGTGTGAAATATGAAACCTGTGTAACATTTATCATGATCCCCTAGGCTTATAAAACAATCATAACACTTTACAAGAAAAACCTTACTTGATTTTTGTTATAGACTCAAAAGTTCAGTCAAACATTTGAAGCTTTGCATTTTTAGAACGGTGTGCAGTTAAAGCTTTAAAAACAAGTAGTATTAGGAACAAAAAACCTTCAAACTTACTTTGAAGCCTGAAGTAAAACTATTATACCCGTCTATACCAGCTACCAAGTTCAGTCAAATGGTTGTACTATAAGATACAATGCCTCAGTTGAGACATTGTGCCACCTGCTTCAGTCAGACGGTTCCTATCTCCTAATGAGCTGAAACCCGATTTCTTCCTCTTTTTAAGCTCTAGGATGCCAACAGCAGCCATCTGACCTTATTACCAAAAGGCCTACTGGATGTTACTGATTTCTAACTGATGCCCCACAACAGTGCAAACTTTGTTCTGTTTTGAACAAAATGAAAAGAGAGCTCACTGAAATCAAATAATAAAAAAATGAAAATGGTCCCTTTCTCTTAAGGGAACACTTTATTCATTGTGTGCATGTCATCAAAGAATAGACGTAAATGTACTACAATCACACCAAATGCTCCATGTTTCCATGCCATGTTCACAGCACGTGGTGGATCTTTTTTAAATAGTTGTATTTTGGGGGATTGTGAATGGATGCAAGCCATGCTCATTTCTTGTGGCGTCCTTTGGGGCTTCCAACCATGTACTGACAGCTCACAGCTCAGTTTGGGTTTTTTGAGGTTAATATGCAAACAGAAAAAAAATATTTCAGGACTGAAGGCTATCATTCATTGTCCCTCGTAGTTTGGCTCATATCTAGGAGAATAACTGCCTTCTTGACAATTAGCAAATGATCAAAATTACAAAGGACAACATAACACATGTACTTGCTGGCTGAACTGTTGAAAGAGAACACAA
This sequence comes from Scatophagus argus, assembly GCF_020382885.2. Taxonomy (NCBI): domain Eukaryota; kingdom Metazoa; phylum Chordata; class Actinopteri; family Scatophagidae; genus Scatophagus; species Scatophagus argus. The sequence goes on along the minus strand of NC_058497.1, from coordinate 25,788,646 downwards.
CGGCAACTATCAGGACCATGAAATCATTCTGGTTCATGTGGCTTAGCTTGCCTCGTCTGCCAGGTTTGGGCCACATGTGAGTAAGATACTCCAGCAGGCCAAAGATGCCTAAATATGTGCTCAGAAGATGTTCAAGATAGCCTGGCAAAGACAGGAATAGTGAGCTCAGGCAGCCCCAGACTGGGATTAGGTGGGTCCAGTTGCTCTTGGGGTATATCTGGATTCCTGCAGGGGTCAAAGCAATGGCCTCGGCCACGGCAATACCACGGCAATACCAAGCAAGACTGGAAATTAGCACTCAACACCAGCCAAATGACTGATTTTGCTGGAAGATGGAATCTCAAACCAGGCCACCCGCCACACTGGCAGGTAGAAGTTTGTACCAGAATAGTCACCTAACAAAAAGACTCTAATGTCTCAGAGTTTACACACAGAGTCACAGGGACTTCAAGGTGCTTTCAGGTGAACCTCCGCAGATCTAAAATCTACACTGCTTGTATGCCAAAGCGAGTGCATGGGGCACAACAGGTTCTTCTTGGTGTACTCAATACTCAAATGGCCACAAGAGTTGTTTAGAGTTGGAAAGTTTCTCTTATTTTTCTCCACTGAAATGCATGTGAAAATTCCACAGCAGGTATATAATAATGATGATAATGTTAATAATTATTAATTCTTATTAATGCTATTAATTATCATTGAGGTCATAAGTTATTATAGTGTCTTTATGGATTCTTTATGAATGTCTCCTTGGTCAGAACATCACATGACAATTATTTTTTTAAAAAGTACCATTTGAGATATGTAATTATTATGTTTCCGCCTATTACTTAATTCCAGAAACGCTGACACGTAACAAGTTAATATCTGCTACAGTAATTTATGTCCATTTTTATCTCCTTTTAAAATGTTTATTCTCAAATACAAACACAAGAAAAATGTCACCCTAACAAACATGGATACACGCATTAAAAAAAGGTTTTGCAATAACATAAGAACATTTTCATCTTAGAACAGAATTGAAACCTTTATTGTCATTGTACTGAATACAAAATACACACACACGTACTAACGTTTCCATCAGACAAATCTTCACACATACTTCCCATCACTTCCTGCAAAGTCTATGCGGAATTCTCACATGAACTTTTACACAGGAACAGCCTGTTTGAAGTGTTTCAGTCTAGTTTCAGAGCCCATCACAGCACAGAAACAGCACTGGTTAAAGTTACAAATGACCTCCTCATGACATCAGACCGCAGGCTTGTTACCATACTCGTTCTACTGGATCTCAGTGCTGCTTTTGACACTGTAAATCACAGCATTTTATTACACAGGTTAGAACATGAGACTAGGATCACAGGGACTGCTCTACGCTGGTTCAAATCATATTTAACAGATAGATTTCACTTTGCTCAAGTTAATAATGTTTCCTCTTCATATTTAAGGGTTAGCCTCTGTGTTCCACAAGGTTCAGTGCTTGGGCCGATCCTGTTCACTTTATACATGCACCCTCTAGGAAATATTATTCAGAAATATGGCATAAACTTTCATTGTTATGCTGATGACACTGAGCTGTACTTACCCTTAAAGCCTGAAGAAACAGAGCCGTTAGCCAGACTCCAGGCATGTCTTGAGGACATAAAGGACTGGATGACCTCCAATTTCTTATTATTAAACTCAGACAAAACTGAGGTCATTGTTCTAGGCTCCAAACATCTTAGAACTAGAATAGCTCATAATATTCTCTCTCTGGACGGCATTACTTTGGCTTCCAGTACGACTGCGAGGAACCTCGGCGTTATCTTCGATCAGGACGTGTCATTTATCCATCACATTAAACAGATCTCTAAGACCGCCTTCTTTCACCTCCGTAATATCGCTAAGATTAGGAGCGTCCTCTCTCAGAGTGATGCTGAAAAACTTGTCCATGCTTTCGTTACTTCTAGGCTGGACTACTGTGACTCACTATTGTCAGGATGTCCAAATTACTCTATTAATAGCCTGCAGCTGATCCAGAATGCAGCAGATTGGGTTTTGACAGAAATCAGTAAAAGGGATCATATCTCCACCATCTTAGCTTCTCTTCACTGGCTTCCGGTACAATTCAGAATAGACTTTAAAATTCTCCTACTTACATATAAGGCCCTAAATGGACTAACCCCATCATACCTGCAGGATCTAATAGTCCCATATATTCCCAATAGAACACTCAGATCACAGAGTGCAGGTTTACTTGCAGTTCCCAGAATTCATAAAAGTAGAACGGGGGGACGAGCCTTTAGCTATCAGGCACCCCTGCTGTGGAACCAGTTGCCAATCTGGGTTCGACAGACAGACACCACCTCCACTTTTAAGACTAGACTTAAAACCTTTCTGTTTAGTAAAGCGTATAGTTAGCCTCAAAAAAAGTGTGTAGGGCTGGTAGGCATAGTTACAGTCACTTCTTGACAGACAGCCACAGGAACAATAGGTCTGACTAACTGTTAATCTATCTCTATCATAGCTACACTGCTATAGGCCTAAGCTGAACTGTCCTGGTCACTGCACATTAACAGGACTGTTAAGAAGGCCAGGCAGCGTCTCTTCCACCTCAGATGCCTCAGAGACTTCAGGCTCCCCCTCAAGGTGCTCAGGAACTTTTACACCTGCACCACTGAGAGCATCTTGAGTGGGAGCATCACCACATGGATGGGCAGCTGCACAAAGCAGGACCTCTCGGCCCTCAGGAGGGTAGTCCGCTCAGCTGAGACAATCAGAACAACTCTACCCGACCTGCAGGACATTTACACCAAACGATGCAGGTCGAGAGCTGAGAAGATCCTCAGGCAGCCCCATCACCCCGGACACTCACTCTTCTCCCTGCTGCCATCAGGCCGTCGGTTCTGCTGCCTGAGAACCAACACTGAGAGGATGAGGAGAAGCTTCTTCCCCCAGGCCATCCGTCTGCTCAACAGTGAGCGTTAATCTGGACAATCCCACTCCCACCTGCACTACATGCACTAGATGTAAATACCACTGATGTAAATAATGCACATTTTCACTTTTTTTTAAATTTAATTTTAATTTTATTATTTTTTTCTTTAAATTAAAATTTTTTATTTACCTATTTTTTGGTAGCAGGGACACAAAGAATTTCACTGCACATTGTACCGTGTATGATTGTGTATGTGACAAATAAACCTATCTTGTATCTTGTAAAAGCTGCCGGGACACAAACATGATCCACCGAGCAGTTCCCCCACCTCCCCAATACCACCACCATCTCTACTCCCCCACCTCCTCTCCTTACTTCCTCTTCCCTCATCAGATCAACATATAATTCGTTATTATTTTTCCAGTATACATTTTCCAGTTCTCCTCGTAGTTTTGTGTCTCTCCCTCCCTTTCTTTCTCTCTCTGTATCTTTCTGCAGGTTTCTCTCCATCCAGATCTACATGTTGAACTGCATCCTCTGACAAACCCAGTGACAAACCCAGTGTCTACTGTCAACATCTGCCTGTTGTTCTTCTATGTAGTGCTATTATAACTACCTTAAACAACATATCAGCTAATAAACAAACACATACAATACATAGTCTTCAGAATTCCAATTATAACAACCTGTCATGTCTGTCCTTTGTAATTTATGATGTTTACTGCATGTATGTTTCTCTCTCTCTCTCTCTCTTTCATCCTCTCTGTCCTGTCTACCTCTTCTTCTCCTCCTTCACCCAGACGACTATCAGCAGGATGGTTCTCCCTTGTGAGTCGGGTCCTGCTCAGGGTTTCTTCCTGTTAAAAGGAGTTTTTCCTTGCCACTGTCTTGCTCGGGGGTTAAGGCTCTGGGTCTCTGTAAAGCATCTAGAGACAATTTTGTTTGTATAAGGTGCTATATAAATTAATAAATTGAAATAAATTGAAATTGCCGTTTATAATAAAGCTTTGAATAAAATATTTGGGAGCTTGTGAGCAGATAGAATTTTGGTCTTTAAACATTCACCATAAACATCAATTTAGGGCATCTTCAATTTAGGACTTAAATCTTCCACAAAATGCTTCTAACCAAACTATATTTTGATTTTTTGCTTCAAAACTTCTAACAACATAGGATTCATACACATTTTACAAAAAAATACTGACACAATCTTTTGTAATTTGTAAAGGTTTTCTATTGTTATTCTCACCGAACAATTATTTTTGCAATGTATATGATTTATCAATGAACCACAATTCATGCCATTTTTAAAAACGTTTTTATACATCTTTGTGGAAAGGCATTTCATAACACAGTATAATAAGAAAATTCTGAAATCATTTGAAATTATCAAGGAAAATTAATTTATCTGATCAGAAGGTAGCTTGGATTGGTGTTATGCAGCTGAATTTCAAGCATCATATTTTAGACCTTAAACAATCACAAATGCATTTTGAAATGTCTGGGAAACACTGAAATCTGTTGTATGGACATTATATGAGTGGCCTACATTTCAGCAAAGACAAGACTTTTACATATCATGCGGATTTTGGACATATTTAGGCCATACAGTAAAGGATTAAAAATTGGCTGGCATGTAAGCCAGTATAATGATAAGAAAATTCTCAAAATATTGGGCAGATTGTTCATATTAAACCTGTTCTGTAATATTTCAAAGCTAGCACCAAAAGAAAAGTTCAGCAGAGAAGCCAGGTGAGGTGTGCAGGTACTCAGAGCTTTCTGTCTGGTCTGCTTAGAACCAGTAAAGCAAATTTTAAGAATCTTAATATATGTGTAAAAAATAAGAACTAGAGGACAAAAGATTGCGAGAGCAGTGAGAAAGAGCCCATAGATGTTATTAATCGTGGTGTCAGAACAGGCCAGTTTGACAATAGAGTAGTTGTCACAGTACACTTTCTCAATAATGGTGCCACACAGCTGTAAGGAGCTACTCAAGGACGTCAGCACAATACACAGTAAAAAAGGGCAAAACCATGTCAGAGCAACAAGCATAGTAGTTTTGTTAGATGTCATCTCAGTGTTATATTGCAGAGGGCAACAAATAGCAAGGTATCTGTCATAAGACATGATGGCTAAGTTTAAATATTCTACAACTCCATAAGAGTACAAACAGAAAGTCTGCAAGAAACAAACTGAAGCAGAAACAGTGTGAACGTCGGAGAGGATCTGAACCAGCAGGAATGGAAACAACCCTGTACTACCATACAGTTCATTTACAAACAGGCTGCACAGGAAAATGTACATAGGTTCATGTAAGCTTCTGTTCATGCAGATAACCACAATGAGCAGGAGATTGGAGGAAAGAATTAGAATATATAAAGACAAAACAATCATGAAAAATAAGTATTTAAACAGTCCAGTGTCAAAGTAGGCAGCAAGCGAGAAATATGAAACCTGTGTAGAGTTCATCGTCATCCTCCCTTTGCTTCATAAGACTGTTCATAGGATGAACAAATACCACCAAGTGTTACACACACTAAAATCATCACCAAGGAAACAATAGCTCTCCATTCCCCTATTTAAAGTGTACATAATACAAACCTAAGACAAGACAGAACACAGTAACACTTTATAAATCGTAACATTTATTTGCTAACCTGATGTCTGACCATGTCCCTCATAACTGAGCTGAAGTTCTGCTTTGGCTTCTTTTAACCTTTTCCCACAGCAGACCTCATTCATCTAAATGATGTCAGCACAGGTGTGACTGAATAGATACTTCATACCTGATTTATATTTCTGTTCAGACGTGTCATACCTAAAAAAATGTTTAGTTTGACATGATATAAAAATAACAGAATATATTTGTTACTAGAAAACCGTCAATTTTCCGTTAAGAACATTACACCACATATGTCTGATCTACCTTCAGATGCCCTTCAGACTATGTTCACAGAAAGGGAATATAAGCATGATCAGCTTTAAGTTAATGCCGAGACATGCTCCACTGGCCTGATCAGAAAATGTGCAAGGGGGTTGTTTAAATATACACCTTCTTTAACGTTTACTTTAAGTTCATTGTATTCATCCTATGTGCTGACAGCAGTTGGATTAACCAACCACCAGAACCACATGACTCATTGTTGAGCTGTAGTGCTGCTGATTGTTGACTCTCTGGGCAAAGCTGTGAAGGCTGAACCCATCTGCTACCCTGAGGATCAACTGTCCACTGTTGCTGGTGGGAAACACCTTATACTCAAAGTTCCTTTTCAGAGGAACTTACACAAGATGCAGTGTCCTTCAAACTCTGCATTTTCAGTATTCAACCAAGCACTAAATGTTCCACTCTCTAGACAAATCTCACTGAACTATTACTTACTCATATTGGATACCAAAAGCAATTCTGACTTACCTACTATTATTATATATCCTTACCTATAAGTACCTCTTTTTTGATGAGAGGATATGCTATATTAGTTCATACATCACACTGTGACACACTAGCTCAGTGTGCTTTGATAAATTCTGAATGGATTGCATGGTTGCATCAGTGGTGACACATGCACACCAGGACCTACCTGTACTTCCTCTCAACCCTTGAGATTCTGTCACCAGTTCAATCTCCTGGTCCAGCAGAATAAACCCACGTAGGAAAAGTGAACGACAGCATCTGCCCCTCCCTTGTCACCAAAATTACTGCCAAGGGGCTGGCAGATCACAGTGGTTGTACACAGCGGATGTGAATGAGCCTTGAATGTAATCAAGGCATATCTGAAAAAGGGAGCTCTGCTCTCCTTGAAAATACATAAACACGTCAGCAACTCACTTGCTGCCAGGATCAGACCCTGACTGTTAAGTCCTTGTGCAGACCTGCTACATCTTTGGTTTGACTGCAAAGAACTTTTGATTCAGAACAGATCTAAGTGAGAGATCTAGACAGGTTTTATCCTTGTCATAGACAAGACTGACTGTTTAGCATTTTGGAAAATCATTCAATAAGACACTCAAAATCTCATTTATCATCCATATTGATGAGTCCAAAATAACTGAACAATTAATTTCTTCTCTGTTGTCTGCGAGATTAACAACAGATTCGATAAGTGGATGAAACATTTGGGCCTGAAAAGTGAGGTCAATGCTGAAGTGCCTCAAACCTGCTTTCCTTCTAATGGCCAGCAGAGGGTGACTTCAGTGCTTTCAAAAAGAAGTCTGATTGTATGTAAAGAAAATGATGAGAAAATGGGCCACCACTTGATTAACAGTTGTAAACAGTTTCCTCATGAGCTTATGGTCTCAATCACTCATTCTAAGTCGTCTTCAATACAGTATGATGTTTGTTTTGTAAGTTATGGTCCTATTAGGAGTAACTGAGGGTGTTTAAGGATATGGCTACCTGGTGATTGACAAGTCACTACCACGACATGTTCTCAGGACATCAGTTAGAGCCAAACAGGACAGAGGCATAGCATTGCTTATACTCCCCAACTCCGCCCTCTTGTCCAAATATGGTCACTTCTGGCTCCAAATCGTACATGCATCTCATGCATTTCACTGTCAGTTCAATCATAGTGCTGTGGGTGTCCCCCTGAGCTGAAAGGGTTAAAAGAAGCAGAATCAGGGTCTCAGGGCACTTGGGAGGGAGTCACAGTGTGACTCCGACAGGTGGGCCGATCAATGTTAGGATTCATCCACTGCAACAACCTGTGTTACATTGACTTTCAGTAAGATGATCTTAATTTCCATGTATTTGTGACATTTATTCTCATTCAAATGAATATCACTGATGTAAGTACAGTGAATGATGTGTGATGAGTGATGTTTATATATTATTGATGCTTTCTTTTACAATCATGTATTTAAACTTGTCAAACTTTAAGAAAGCTATGCGAACATGTTGTATTACTACCACAATATGTTCACCCACTGGATGGTGTGAATGATTACTTAAAGAACCAAAAGGTGGATCATGATAAACGCTACACAGATTTCATATTTCATACTTGGTGCCTACTTTGAAACTGGGCTTTTTAAATATCTATATTTCCTGATTATCCTGGCTATTTATATATTGATCGTTTGTGCCAATTTATTTCTCATTGTGGTTATCTGTATGAACAGAAGCTTACATGAACCTATGTACATTTTCCTGTGCAGCCTGTTTGCAAATGAACTGTATGGTAGTACAGGGTTGTTTCCATTCCTGCTGGTTCAGATCCTCTCTGACGTTCACACTGTTTCTGCTTCACTTTGTTTACTGCAGATTTTCTGTTTGTACTCTTACGGAGGTATCGAATTTTTGACCTTAGCCATCATGTCTTATGACAGATATCTCGCTATCTGTCATCCTCTACGATATAACACACGTATGACAGCAAATAAGATAGCCATACTTACTGCTCTAATATGGTTCTACCCTTTCTTTATCAATATTGTCATAGTGTTCGGTATGACTGCCCCTTTACAGCTGTGCGGGAACATAATTAACAAAGTGTACTGTGACAACTATTATTTTGTGAAACTGTCCTGCCATGACACAACATTCAATAACGCCTTTGGACTTGCTCACATGTTTACAGTAATCTTTGGTCTTATAGTTCTAATTATTTACACGTACATTCGGATTCTTATGGTTTGTTTTTCTGGTTCCAAACAGACCAGGCAAAAAGCTGTCAGTACCTGCACACCTCACCTTGTGTCTCTGCTGAACTTTTCTGTTGGGTGTTTCTTTGAAATAGTGCAGAGCAGATTTAATATGTACAATTTACCCAATATGTTGCGTATTTTTTTGTCATTATACTGGCTTACATGTCAACCACTCGTCAACCCATTACTGTACGGACTGAAAATGTCCAAAATACGCCTGGTATATAAAAGCCTGCTTTCTGGAGAAAAAATGTAAACTTAAATGCTATTTGAAAGTTTAATAAAAAGAAACAAATATATGAAATAAGATACTACAACTCTATAATGTAACAAACTGTGACTGCAGAGCAAAAAATGTTAATTTTAATTTATTCTGCAACAGATTTTTTCTGATTGACCAAACACAGATTTATTCATTGTGTTCTATGGTCTACTTTTGAATTTTTCCAGTAGTGTCATTATTTTAGCGTTTTTATTGCTTACTATGTTTATTTTACTGCTAAGCACTTTTTATTTCTGTTTGTTAATTTTATTCTCACTGTGTTCACTTCCATGTAAAAGCATTTTAATCCAGCTGGTGACAAGTAATAAAATCTACTCTATTTCTGAAATGAAGACTGAAAAGGCTAATTTATAGATGATCCCTCAACATTTTTGCAGCTCAACAGAAAACAGACAGTTTTGCCTTCAGTGAACTGTAATCTGGACAGACAGCTGGTTAAATCACACAAATGTCATGCTGTATGGTTTTTAATGTGTATATCTACATTGATTGATTAGTCCTCAGTCTAGGGCTGGGAAATAAAAACTGCTGGAAATAATAATAATAATAAAAAAAACGCTTCTGGTTTCTTTCCATGAATACATCATCTCTGTCAAGTGACACTCATCAAAGCCTACTTTAAATCAGGCTTTGGATCTAAAACTCCAAAAGATGTTTGATTATTTTGCCACATATGTGTGTGTGATTTTTGAGCATTAACTTCTACTGTTAAAACGTTAGAGTTTAAATCTCTGAACTGACTCCCACAGAACCCAGAGGGATCTACACAGATCTGTTCATATGCACAATTTCTACTACATTGTGTAAGCTCAGTGCTCTACTATGAAATACTGCTTACAAAGCGTACGGTGACAAGAACTAAACTGTTAATGTGGCGTTCGTTGATGAAACAGTCGATCGCCTCTTCGAAAATTTTGACATGTTGACAGTAATCGGTGGTCTTATAATTTAAATTTTTTACAGGCACAGAAGAATTTTTGAAGTTTGTGTTTCTGATTCCAAACTAACCGAACCAAATTAAAAGTGGTCAGGTCAGTACCCACGTACCTAAACTTTCGTCTCTGCAGAACATTTCTTTTGGGTGTTACTCTGAAATGGTACAGAACAGGTTTGATATGACATGCACAGTGTTTGTTCAAAAGGAGACTGACCAGGGTGATACACGGTGCTTAACCTAAGGCTCTGAACTGGCAGACCAGGCCCTGTGTCACCAGACTGAAACATCATCACTCTCCACAAGTACCTTCAACCTGCATTGTTTCTGATGGCCAGCAGAGGGTGACTTCATTGCTTTCAAAAACATGCCTGATTGTATGTAAGCTTATGAGAAAATAAGTAACAAAACAACACAGTATTTAGAATTTCATAGCTATCATGACACATGGCTTTCTTTACCTTGTTCAATGGCTGCAGAAGACCTACACAATAACTGTGCACACCTTCCATATGCAAGTCAGCTATTTGACTTCACATTTCAGAGCAAAGCCAGGTGTGGCAATCTTAATCTGGAAAGATGTCCAATTTAATCCATTCACTGTACGAGGAGGATCAACTCAGAAGGTAAGGAGATCTGGTCTCCAATACCCAAATTGGCCTGACCACCACTTTACTGTTGCATTAAGTGTTTGTGATGGAAGCTGCACCAAGATACCAGACCAAACCAAACCAAACAACACTGAGAATCCAGTCAATTTTCAAAATAAAACACCCTGTGCAGAGTCCCAGTTATATCAACAATAAACATGATTAAAGCAGACAATTAAGAACCCATCTGACTATGCAGACCATGTACCCGCGGTACAAGCACAAAAATTAAGGAAAAAGGAGCAACTCAACAAAATCTGAGCAAGTCAACAAATTCAGGAGGGCAAAACACAACTCTGAAATTTGCCCTATGACGAACAAAACTGTGTGACAGCCAACCGACAATACAGTCGTGGCCAGTCACATCAAGCATTAGAAACCACATGATGTTTGCTTTGCTGCAGTCATTTCCTCACTCAGCCTATTAAAAACATGAGGATACGCTGAATTCTGTTAACACAAGTATTGATTATTATTATTATTATTATTATTATTCACAATTTGAATGAAAAAGGAAAACTAATGCAAAAGTAAGTCCTCAGCGTACATTGCTGCCACCCAGCTCTGGATATCATGATGTCAGAAGCCCAGAGGAAAAAGTCTAAGAGGTATAGTAGAGCTGCATAAAAACAGACACTCGTAATCACGCTCATTCAGAGGAAGTGAAGGAGGATATAAAGCATCAGGCCGATACTGAACACAATGTAGGATGGACCACTAACAGCAGTTCAACAGTTACGTCTAACTAAACATTTGCTTTCCAGACCTAAACTGTCAGAACAAGAGCAGGTTGGGAGGAGGTGAAGAAAGTCGTCTGCGTTACTTCAGATGACTGCTTTGTTATTATGCTGGTGCTCATTTTAATGTGTCACTATGAACAGCTCTGCGTCTACAGTCCCCATCACGTTTACAATCTATAGCAGTCTTGGTCTGAATAACTTTGTGCTTGTCATTTGCATTGTTGTACTTTACATTTCAGGCTTGTGTATTAACCTTTTCCTCATTGTGGTCATTGCCGTTGAGTCTCGCCTTCACAGACCGATGTACGTTCTGTTAGTCAACCTGGCTCTGAGCGGCATGATGGGCAGTTCATCAGTGTGTCCAAACATCATCAAACACCTCATAGTGAACAAGCAGGAGACTTCTCTTAAACTATGTTTAACACAAGTGTTCTTTGGCAACATGTACGGCGGCTGTATATTTTGTATCTTAGCACTAATGGCCTACGATCGGTACGTTTCCATCTGTAAACCTCTGCTGTACCACTCCATCATGACACCTGCTAAAGTCAAACTAATGCTGGCGATAGTTTACTTCCTCCTGAGCTTGTTCTCGGCCGTCCAGGTTTACCTGATATCCGGACTCACTCTATGTGGGCACACAGTTGATAAGCTTTTATGTGACAGTCTGGTGATTGCGAACCTTTCTTGTCAAAAGACGACTCTGATCAGCGTGTATGGTCTGTGCTGTGCCGTCTGTGTGATCGTTTCCCCTTGTTTTTTAGTCATTCTGTCATATGTTCATATTTTCACAGTGATTCTAAAAACTTCTAAAGAGTCTCGGAGGAAAGCGTTGCAGACATGCACCCCTCACTTAGTGACATTTATTAATTTCTCTGTGGCATCATTTTTTGGTGTCATTTATAACCGTTTGAGTCATGAAGTTCCAAAAGGAGTGAATGTATTTACATGTATGAGTTTTTTCGTCATCCCTCCACTGCTGCATCCCATAATCTATGGCATTAAAATGCAAGAGATTCGGCAAAGTATGAATAAAATGATTAAAAAGAAAATGACACAATTGTGACTACAGATACAGATTTGAAAAGCGATATCAGGATGGGTTGTGTCCCTGTTGTAGTGAAATTTCATTTCATTTTATCTGAAGCTTAAATAAAATACACTGACTGATGATTAATATTGTGAATGCTGTTTTTTATGAGAGTTTTCAAAAAAATCTGTGTCTCATGGCCCACTGAATATGATACTGAAGTATGCATGGTGCAATAATGTATCAGGACACAGACACAGTCACGTAACTATGGTGCAAATAAATGAGAGATGATCAGACCAGAAATTGTTGCAAAGAAGAATTAAAGCAAAACAGCCAAGAAAGAAGGAAAACAAGATCATAATTTAAAACAGAATACAAAACAAACTAAATCTACAACTGAAAAGAAAAAGTGGCAAGAAAACCAAACAATCTGCAGTTTTTGCTTAAGTAAAATAAAGGGAGAACATGCGAACTCCGCACAGAAGGACCCAGACCGGGATCTGAACCTGGATCTGAACCTCTTGCTGTAAGGCAACAGTGCTAACCACTGCATCACCGTACTTCTTTCATATTACATAAGATATTAATGCCTGGAGTTTGTTTGTGCACCCACAAGCTGTCACGCACACATAAAATCAGACTTTTATGACCTTTGCCTAACCTTCACCAAATGCTTTTTCTGCCTAATCCTAACCAAAGCAACAAAGCATCGCAACACCACATGTTAAAGGGATCGTTCAGCCTAAAATATAAAATACATACTTCTCATCTGATCTGTAGTGCTATTTATCTACCTAGACAGCTTTGGTGTGAGTTGCAGAGATGTCTGCATAATCTCAACTCCGCATACACCAACAGACTGAAAAAGAAAGCCAGGAGTATATTCATGGACATTACACACCCGGGAAACACACTGAACCGCTGACGTCTGTAAAACGGCTCAGAACAATGAGGGCCAACACCAACAGAATGTGAAGGAGCTTTACCCCCAGAGCTGTGGCCTCCATCACAGCCCTCCTGCCTGTCCTGAGCCTGTGCTGCACACATGCACATGCTGGAATATCTCAGCTGCTATACAAGTACACAAAGTGACTACAATCAGCGCGCGCTGTCGTACTTTTGCACCAAAAGAATTCTTATATTTATACCTTGTACCTGTAAATGTTATAAATTCGCTGCTACACTGACTCTGTTTTTATTTTATTCTGTTTTTCTATATACTCTTTTTATTTTTTCACATGTACAGTTAAAACTGCATCTGTATTTTGTATGGAAGCCACACAGAACTTCATTGTACCTGCAGTACTGATATGACAGTGAGTGCTGACTCAGGCGAGTTTTGAAAAGCCTCATTACACAGCCACATCAGCAGGGGTCATGTAGTCCTGCTCTCTTCTCTCTTTTCTCTAATTACTCCCTCACTCAGAAGTCCTTTCAGGCCTTTCAGTACAGGCAGCATAATTCAGTCAGTACACTTAGAAGTAGGAGTTACAGTAGGTATCCAATCCTAACACTTCACAGCAGGTAATGAGGTCCCTTCTTGAACCAACTTCTAAACAAACCCCACAGTTACAAATTTATTGATATTATTTCATATTAGAACATATGTGGAGTTATTTGTTTCCCATTCATTTAACACACTGAATGACCAGTTTAACTATGAATGATTTGGAGTTTATTATTGCAGATAACCATTTCAATTCAAGAATTTGAATTTGAGAGGTAACACATTTTTAATCATTTCCTAACATGTGCCTCCACTGAATCAGTGGTCCAGACTGTTGAAGGGAGCTGAGCTTCCTGTGGGTGAAACAAGGTCAGTGGGCTAAAATTCAAATCTGACTTTACATGTGATGGACAAAGTATGCAAGAAAAAAGAGAAACAAAACTACACAGGAGCATAAACACCAAAACAAAGGCCTGAAGCTGCTCTGTTCATTAACAACGGACACAGAAGCGTGTCCTCCCATGATTCCTTGTGATCCAGAGGGTGCTAATTGGCCTGTTAGTGAAACTGGTTGGAGCCTCCCGAGTGTCCAAGTGTCCACACAGACAGAAGCCTCCTGTGTCATGTTACAGACGGAAAAAGCTGCTGCTGATGAAGCTGGTAAAGGGTGGAGCTCCGCTGGGGCTCATTACTGAGAACTGACACAGTAAACATGATGAAATCACACTTTAGAGTCCAAGTGACCTGCAGAGGAAAACATGACCTTTTTCAAGAGAAATACAACACAAGTTCACAACATAATATTACACTGATTCTTCCCCTTATCACCAAGTCTGCCACGATTTTGACCTGACTCAATTCAGAGGCCTGTGATCAATGCAGACAATATTATAAGAAAATGCAACTCTTTTGATTCTAGTGAACTTTTGCCTGCTTACAGCTTAACAAATGACATGTATTATTTACACTTTTTCTGACTCACCACTGGTTTAAGTCACTGCATCTCCCAACAGAACAGCCTGCACATTTTTCCAGCCTGACATTGCTGAAACAGAGAAGCTAATGTTGCTACAGCGAGAGCAACACGTTAGCAGACTGCTGAGTCAAATGCGCCGCCAGCTTCACATTAAAAACTACCAAAAACTTGCCAACAATAAGGCTACCTTAAAACTGAAGCAAGCCCCCCCCCTCCTCAGACCCCTCTTATTGTCCCAAAACAAAGATTACTCTAGTAACTGACTGAGCCAATGCATAATTTAACACATAGCTTTCATTACATTGACATTTATATTCCTCTCTCTCTCTCTCTCTCTCTCTAAGTACGCAATAATAAAACAAAGAAATATGATTAATAGAACAGCACAGCAAATAAGTTAAATAAGCAAACAGTCAGGTTCTGCCCTAACTTTACAATCATGCTTGGTATCTTCACTTAATTTACAAAGAAGCAAACGATTTTTTAAAGACACACAATTACAACTACAGAAGTCAGCAAGCGCGTAATAATCACAGGATAGAATAAGCAAAAGATTATTAAGTACTTACCAAATGAAGATCGATTAAAGACAAAGTCCACGCTGCGATCTGAAGGGAGTGTGAAGTGCAGTGCGGTACAGTTTGAACGGGAAGCTCAGAGACAATCCGGTCATTTTTATCCTTTTTAGTGCATCACAATCTCAGTAGCAACAGCAGTTAAAGTCTGTTGGTGGACGGGCTGTCGCGGATAGAAACTGTAAGCGCTATGAAGTCTGTTTGACACTGCTGGGGTTACAGCTAAGAAAATAAACACTTCAAACTCACTATTACACTATGTCTAAGCAACACATCAATCTACAGGAACAGATTCAGATCTACTCATAAACGAATGATGAAGTAATGCAACTTTTGGCAGCTGTTTGGCAGCTGCAGCTGTGTTGGTTTTGGCCTGCCAGACTACCGGCACAGTTCGGTAGTGCTTTTTCAGCCAAGAAAGCAACAGTACGGACTCATTCTGGTCTCTAGCTAATAAATACTGAAACTAAAACTAACTGATGACTGATGCTAAATCAACAAAAACATTCTAAAACGCACACAGTTAACCTAGCAACTGTGTAAAATGGCTAACCTATCAAACGCTATAAACACAGAAGTAACAATAAAACTAACACTAAAATATCCCTTGGCATCCCACCAAGAGCGCTTCCCTCGTGCTGCCTTACCTGTTCATGCTTCGAGCCTCTGTGTGATTAAATGCTACCTGGTGGTTTTGGTGGTTCAGGCACTGGATGTCTGCTTCCAGGTCAGCATTGAGCCTCTGGTCCAGGGTCGACGTTGTATCAGCGATGTGTCAAAGGTGATGTTACACTCCAGCCTGACTCCTACAACCAACAACCTTAACAGAACAGAACCATGACCTAACAAATGGCACTTGTGTTAAATACTTGGTGTGGTTGGTGTAACATTTCTCAACACTGCTAACACAGTGGAAACATAAGCCAGACCCAGTTTTTTGACAATGGTGTTGGGATTAAAACCTTTAAAACACGTTCTTATCACGAGGGTAAAATGGGACCCTGTTAATAGCGAGTTGCTGTTAGCAATTTGGCAGGTTTGGCTTTTACACTTTTAGCCTACCAATCATGTTGGCATAACTGAGTGAGAGAATGAAAGCGATTACATTTAATAATTATTAGAGAAAAAAAAGTTTAACTCTTTTATCTCAAGGATATTTGTCTTTTTGTCCGGGGTTTGGGTCGCTGGGATCCCCGTCCACAGCTGCCGCCCAAACCACATTGCACCGGCCCCTTCTGAACCCTCTCGCGGGTGGTGGGCCTACGAGAGAGCGGGCCCACGTCGCTTCTTCGGGCTGTACCCGACCGGGTCCCGTGGGCGGAGACCCGGCCACCAGACGCTCGCCTGCGAGCCCCAACCCCAGGCCTGGCTCCAGGGTGAGGCCCCGGTAACGCCAATCCGGGCGACGTACACGTCCTTGCTGTTTTTTCTTTCATCTGGGGCTTCTGAACCGCTCTTTGTCTGACCTGTCACCTAGAACCTGTTTGCCTTGGGAGACCCTACCAGGGGCTTAAGCCCCCGACAACATAGCCCCTAGGATCACTCAGGTACTCAAACCCCTCCACCACGTTAAGGTGGCGGTTTAGCGTGAGATTGACAGGCGGATTGGTGCAGCGACAGCAGTAATGGGGTCGTTGTACCGGCCCGTCGTGGTGAAGAGAGAGCTGAGCCGCAAGGTGAAGCTCTCAATTTACCAGTCAATCTACGTTCCTACCCTCACCTATGGTCATGAACTTTGGGTCATGACCGAAAGAACGAGATCTCGGATACAAGCGGCTGAAATGAGCTTTCTCCGCAGGGTGGCGGGGCGCTCCCTTAGAGATAGGGTGAGGAGCTCTGTCACCCGGGAGGAGCTCGGAGTAGAGCCGCTGCTCCTCCACATCGAAAGGAGCCAGTTGAGGTGGCTCGGGCATTTGTTCCGAATGCCCCCTGGACGCCTTCCCGGGGAGGTGTTCCGGGCATGCCCCACCGGGAGGAGGCCCCGAGGAAGACCCAGGACACGCTGGAGGGACTATGTCACTCAGCTGGCCTGGGAACGCCTTGGGGTCCACCCGGAAGAGCTGGAGGAAGTGTCTGGGGAGAGGGAAGTCTGGGTATCCCTGCTCAAGCTGCTGCCCCCGCGACCCGGTCCCGGATAAAGCGGAAGAAGATGGATGGATGGATATTTGTCTTTTTCAAAGACAAATATCTTTTTCAAAGACAAATATCTAAGTCCAGTTGCTTTCGATTGAATTTCCTTGAGATAACCATGACCTGGATGAATGAGGATATTCACAGGCTTTAACTCTTTTAGCTATGTCAGCTAACGTAGCTAAATTAGCATTAGCGAATATACAGTCGTTAGTTAGCTCACACATTAACAATGATACCGACAAGCCACACAAAGGTATTTCCTATAAACTTTTTTTCAGTTATCAAATTCGGTGTAAACCACTTAAGATGTGTGTTTTATATTTAAAGAGTTGGGACAAACAGAGACCAAAATTACCTGCTGCGATTAAAAAACGTTGCGCAGTTTAAAGTTGATCAAGATACGTTCAGAGACGCTCGGATAATTTTTATTACAAAACGGGGAATGAAACAGAAATGAAAATAAACGTAAGTTTTATACCAAATTTTTGTTATTAAATTATTATATAACTTCATGATTACTATGATCTCTACAATATCTTCTTTAGTTTATGTGGACCAGTTGAATGGCTACAGTTCTATCTGTGTCTGTGTGCGTGTGCCTACTGGGAGATTTTCTTCGAGAAAAAGTAAAAGTTTTAAGTTTTAAGTGTTTCCCATTACTCCACAAACAGCAGCAGATCGGTCGTAGCTGCCTCCAGGTACCCGGTGCTGGCGGTTAAGCGTAGATTAAAGCTGGTATGTTTCAAGTTTCTCGGTTTTTCCAGGTTTTCTTGCGTTTGTCTGATGTATGAACCGTTTTGCTTCCAGGCGTTGGTGGTATAGTGGTTAGCATAGCTGCCTTCCAAGCAGTTGACCCGGGTTCGATTCCCGGCCAACGCAGCCTCTCGTTTTTTCAACGTATGACACGTTGTTCCTGTTTATGAGCCGTTTTTGTCTTCGCTTTTACTGAAAACAGTAAACTTATTCATTAAACATTAATTAATTACTGCATACTGTATCTTTTGTTGCCATTACAAAAAATAACAATGGGATTAGTTACAGTGAGTAAATAAGGCAAAAACTGGATAAGCAAAAACCCCGAACAGTAAGAGTTTTTAATGTTTCTGGAGACATAATTATAGACTACGTAATTACTTAAAACCCCACAATATACTTTCTGTACATTTTACCTCTTACTTGATTGGCAAAAATAATATGTATATATATACTCAAGATTCAAGAGTCTTTATTGTAAAAACACACTTTTATTTTATTAAAAAC
The DNA here is from genome assembly GCF_020382885.2 of Scatophagus argus. Lineage (NCBI taxonomy): Eukaryota > Metazoa > Chordata > Actinopteri > Scatophagidae > Scatophagus > Scatophagus argus. Next base: position 25,770,058 of record NC_058497.1, on the reverse strand, counting down.
ACACTTATAAATAGGAGAAAATTGAAATTGCACACTTAAGAAAAAATATAAAATACAAAATACAAAATACAAAATGAGGTAGATAAAAACAAAGTGCACTTAGTGCCAGACTATGTGTATGCTGTGTGTGTGTATGCAGACAGACGGGGGGGGTGTGTGTGTGAGGTCCTGTATGGGGGTGGGACGTGAGTGTTTCACTGTAGGGGGGTTATTGCTTTAACAGCTCTGGGGAAGAAGCTGTCCCTGAGTCTGTTGGTGCTGGTTTTAATGTTCCTGTACCGCTTTGCTGATGGAAGCGGTACAAACAGTTCGGTGCCCGAGTGGGTGGGGTCTGTGGCAATGCGTCTTGCCTTCTTCTGGACTCGGGCAGTGTAAACTGAGTCCAGATCTGGTAGACTGCAGCCCACAATCCCCTGTGCTGTCCTCACTACCCGGACTAAGTCCTTCCTGTCCTGTGCTGTGCAGCTGCCATACCACACAGTCACACTGAGACACAGGATGCTTTCGATTGTGGCTCTGTAAAAGTTCATGAGCAGCTGAGTAGACAGTCCAGTCCGTTTCAACTTCCTGAGAAAGAAGAGCCGTTGTTGGGCCTTTTTCATCAGGTGTGAGGTGTTCACTGACCAGGAGAGGTCAGAGGAGATGTGGATGCCCAGGAACTTGATGCTGTCCACCCGCTCAACCGCCTCCCCAAGTATACAGACCGGAGCGTGATCGGTCTTCCTGGACCTCCTGTAGTCCACTATGACCTCCTTGGTTTTGCTGATGTTCAGGATGAGGTTGTTCCTGGAACATAAAGGGCACAGCACAGTGGCCTGTGGTGACCCTCCTTCACACACTTGAGGTGAAGCAGCCTGCCACTGAAGGAGCTGCCCAGTTCTGTCAGGGTCTCATGCAGGGGGTGGGGGGGGGGTCCTTCTCCATCAGAGAGGACAGCTGGGTTATCATCCATATAAAGAATTTCCCCTCAGGGATAAATAAAGGTATTCTGATTCTGATCAGATACACTGGGTCAAGGGGGTTCTCTTTAGGATTTTATCCAGTCTCTTCCTGTCTGCAGTGGAGATGCTGCTGCCCCAGCTGACCACTCCATAGAATAGAGCCAGTGCCACTGGAAAAGGTCCCGAGGAGGACCCCCTGCACTCCAAAGGGCCTCGGTCTCCTCAGCAGGTACAGTCTGCTCTGTCCCTTCCTGTACAGTGCAGTGGAGTTGTCTATCCAGTCCAGTTTATTGCTGAGGCGAACACCCAGGTACAGTTTGGTATGAGAGTCCACTATCTCAGTGTCCATTCCCTGAATGTTTGCCGATGCTGGGGTTGAGTGTCCACACCTGCAGAAATCCACCACAGGCTCCAACAATCACATATGTATTAAAAATCGGTAAAAAAAAAAGGAAGTTGAGGGAAAATAACTTAAAAGAGTAAATTAATATGTAAAGGAGGAAAATGAAATTATGGATGCTCATTATGTATGAATTTCTGCTCTGCCCCGCATGACCTGCTCTGTTACTGTTATCAAGGATATTTAACTTATTGTGTGTTTTAATGTTCTGTTCATAAAATGGAAAACAAAATGATGATAATATGAAAATTAAGTGACAGCATATAAATCTAAGACGAATATTTGGTCAAGTGGTATTAAGAAGTTTTAAGATAAGATAAGATAAGATGAACTTTATTGATCCCGCAGTGGGGAAATTCACTTGTCGTGGCAGCTCACAAGAACAGAAGAAGAGTGCAAAAAGCAAAAAGTGTGCAAAAACAGTCACAAAAAATATAGAGGTAAAATAAATTAACAATTTACAAAGTACAGTAAACACAGTACAATACACAGCTATACACAAGTCCTCATGAGGGAGGACAAGAGGACTAGACCATAGAATTATACAGTCTGACAGAAGTTTTTACTTATCACAAGTAAAAGTATTGCATCCAAAAACTTCACACATTTTATCAGCAAAATGCACTGAAAGCATCAAATGCAAAAGACTCCATCAAAATGGTTAAAATACTGAAGAACACGACTGACTCTCCAGCTGTGCTGTGACGTTTGTGCCTGCTTTCATTTTGAAGGAAAACAAATGCAAACCGGAAGTGATTCTATTCGGACACGGAAGTGATTCTTTTTGTTTTTTGTGCGATTGTAAGGCGCCCAACGCCAGTCTGTGTCCGTCATTTAGACTGCAGGAGCATCGAGTTCATCCCCACGAGTCCGTGTTTCACCTCCGGACCGGTTGCTGTTGTTGTTCTCGCCTACTTTGGCTCCCCTCCGATGCCCGCTAGCTGTTAGCTGTTAGCCGCTGCTGTTGTCCGTCATGGCGGCTGGAGGCGGCGCGGCTCCTGCGCACGTCGGCGATGTGGAGGAAGACGCTTCGCAGCTGCTGTTTCCTAAAGGTTTGTAACTCAAGTCAGACTCCTTCCACTTGTGCGCACGTTTATTACGTTATAGTCACTCAGACTTCAGATCTCACTGCGAACACACTAACGTTACGTCTTAATTGGTTAGCCGGTGTAACAGCATTATCCGCTTAGCCGAATGTGGGACTTTAGCTTTGTGTCGTGAAACTTACTGAACGAAAATAAGTGAAAATGGGTCAAATCTTACATTAAATCATACATTAAATCATCTCCTTGGCGATGTCTTTCGATATTTGTGTTTTCACAGAGTTTGTCCGGGTGTTCAGTGACAGAACTACAAACATGGCCGCCGCTATTCTCTTCTCCGTTGTCTAATCTGAAACTGCTTGTGTGTGTGTTGTTGTCGTTGTCCCAGAGTTTGAGAACGCGGAGACTCTGCTGAACTCGGAGGTCCACATGCTGCTGGAACACAGGAAGCAGCAGAACGAGAGCGCCGAGGACGAACAGGAACTGTCTGAAGTCTTCATGAAGACCCTGAACTACACGGCTCGATTCAGCCGCTTCAAGAACCGAGAAACCATCACTGCTGTCCGCAGGTCAGGGATCCGCTCTTACCAGTCTGTACATGATCCGGTCCTTTGTTTCAGTGTCTGTGGTCTGATGTGGACCTCACGCACCCCCACCTTCTGTCTCGTGTGTCTTCAGTCTCCTCCTGCAGAAGAAGCTCCACAAATTCGAGTTGGCCAGTTTAGCGAATCTGTGCCCTGAAGCTGCCGAGGAGGCCAAAGCCCTGATCCCCAGGTCAGTGTGACCCACCTCACAGCCAGACCCGAACCAGAGACCAGACACGTGAACTCAGTGAAGTGATCGTGTCTGTCTGTGTGTCTGTGTTTTGTCTGTGTGCAACATGGTGGACTCAGGATAGAAAAGGTTCATGTTAAGCTCACTGAAGCAGTTTCAGGTGATTATACACAAATGAAAACATAATCATGAATATTATGTTGGATTTCTGACTGTTTATCCTCCTTAAACCTGCACTTAGTGCAGCTTTAGATGTGATTCCTGAAGGAAACTTTTTGTTTTGTTTCTTTTAAATTCTGTTCTTGGATCATCTCAGACATGACAGATGGACTCCTGCTGATTGAATGTGTGTGCTTTCAGTTTGGAGGGTCGGTTTGAAGACGAGGAGCTGCAGCAGATCCTGGACGACATCCAGACCAAGAGAAGCTTCCAGTACTGAGACCAGGACTCCAGTCTGGGCTGTCCCGGGTCTCCCACCCAGACATCGGTCCCTGTCCCTGTCCCATTCTACAGTGTTTGATTTTTTTTATGTCCAGGACAACCGAACCCAACTGAACTGATCATGTGATCTGACGACATCCCAGTCCTCCAGGTGTTCTCTGAACGCGTCCTCACACAGGTGTTCCATCATTCAGGACCAAACTAAACAGAGTCAGTCTGTCCAGCTGAACGTTTCCTTCTGCTGTCACAATAAACTTTGATTTGTGTTTTTTTACACGACTGCTTCCTGTTGTGATTCTGTCCAAACATTTCGGCGTGCGGCCGTCGTTTCTCCTCCCGCTCTCACCGTATCCTGTCGTTCAGCTCGCCCGTGAACGTTGTGCGCTCTGTTGACAGGATGAAAATATGTGCAGCTGTTGTTGTATTTGTTTGCTGATTTTCTTAGTTCATTTGTGTGTGAATGTCAGCTGGCAGGGACGCCGTTGCTGCTTCCCTGAGCTGCAGTGGACAGGAAGTTGAGGAGGAGGAGGAGTCTTCCACACGTATGTGCTGTGCTGACTCCTTCAGTTATCATTTATTACTTTATCACTTATAGTTTAACCATTTTACCATTTATTATTCGACTGATCATTTAATCATTTGTCATCATGTAATCAACCTACATTTAATCATGTTTCATTTAACTGTTATTTCTTCCTTTGCGTATTCTTTGTTGTCTTTCACTGGTAGTAAACACATATAATCATTGACTTTCACATCGATCCTTTGACCCGTTTTGTTTCTCGTTTATCCTCGTATTTCTGCCTCTCTGAAGTTCTTTTGATGTTACGATGACAAACGAGGCCTCCATCCGATGTGAGCTGTGCTGATGTTTAAAGGATTCGGTTTTACGTACTTGTGAGGCTTGACGTGTCTGTGAGTTGGAAAGTCAGGGAGTTTCTGCTGAGCTGAGTGTTTGTGGTTAGCAACCGGTTTTGTCCTGTTCAAGCTGTGCATGTGCAGCTCTTAGCGCCACCACAGCAGCTGCAGACACTCCGACATCGAAGACAAAGGTAATCACAGCTGCATAAGTTCCCCTTCACTGACACTGACTGCTGCACCTGGACAGAACACCTGCTGCTGGGGCTGCTTTGTCCCGCTTATCAAATTTAAGTTGGATCAAATCTGAATGACTAAACTTTATAAGGTCACATATGAAACCTGAAGTCCATTTGTACCAATAATTTAAAGGCACGTAAAACAGCCAGACCAGTTCAATGTCTTTTTAAAACTTTTATTACTAATTCTCTTTGATCTTGTCTTTATGACTCTGTATCACCGAGTGAATAAACCCCCACAAAACATTACGAGCCCTCGTGTGATGGTTCATTCTGAGAGAGACATTACAAAACCTACAGAGACGCGTCAAACTCCACATTCTGTAGGGTTCAGAGCCTGTATGGGGACCCCTCCCAGGACTGACCAGGTGTTCGCGTCCGGTGAGGCCTCAGAACTGCCTGTTGGTTAGGGGTGTAAGTCCCAATAGAGTTCTTGAGTGACCAGGGCCGGTGCTGAGGGATCACAGGAGCCCTCTTCCACCGGTGGGGGTCCATAACAGGCGAACAGAGCGATCACCAAGGGGGGACGTCTTTGGGAGCTCTCACTCTCAGCTGCGACGTCCACATCGGGCCAGTGGGTAGGATCACATAAGAGGAGCGACCTCCTCCCCTTCCCGCCTCCACAAGCCTCAGTGTTGGTATGTTGTCAGACGTTGACACAGTAGGCTGCAGTGGAGTTTGTGTCGTCGGAGTCCTCCAGAGCTTCAGGCAGGACTCCGCCGGCTGTCCTCACCATCCTCACTGTGTTCCTGCCAAACAGAGTCCTCTCGTAGTCCATCAGCTGCCTCCAGAAGCCAGCGTTGGGTCGAATGAACGGCCGCTGCTCCAGAACGACTTCATGAGCCCGGCGGAGGCTGAGACCTTCAAACCTGCAAACATGGAGGACAGCAGTCGGCCAGCGGTGGAAGAAGTGATCAGGAGAGCAAACAGAGTCTCACAGCGAGGCCAGCAGTTTACCTCATCAGGTAGGCCATGATCAGAGCAGGGGATCGGCTCCTGCCGGCAGTGCAGTGGACGAGAGTCCGCCCTGTTTGGTTCCCGTTGATCCGTTCAGCGACTGGGTCAAAGTAGTTCCTCAGGGGGGCATGAGGTTGATCCTGAATGGGGACGTGGAAGACCTGAAGGCCATCCAGCTGAGGGTAAGACACATCCTGCAGTCCGCTGGCATTAATGATGAGCGTGATGTTTCTGCTGGAGAGGATGCTGAACTTCAGCGCCGAGTCCAGTCCGCTGAGGAACAGACCAGGACACACCTGAGAGACCGACATCACCAGCTGCAGGAAAAGAGCACATTTACCTGTAGGACCACACTGATGTCAGAACAACAGGTATTCCTGGATCATAATTACTGATGTTGTAGTGTCTGCTGCTGGGTGGTGTGTGACTTTCATTATGGGGATCAACACTCTTTTATCTTAACCTATGATGAATTACTTTTTGATTATATTTCGTGTTGATAATCTGAAACGTTTTCAAATAAATATGGAGAACTAATAGCTCTTCATTAAACTGTAGGAAAATACTCAAAGTACAACTAGATCAGAATTATGCCACCACTACTCGCATCTCTCCTAAGATTTCGGTGGCGAAAAATGTATTTGTCAGAAGTGGGATTCGAACCCACGCCTCCAGGGGAGACTGCGACCTGAACGCAGCGCCTTAGACCGCTCGGCCATCCTGACACTGAGATCAGTTAACATCCCGACTTGTATATGAATAAGACTACAATTCATGTTCCCTTTACCTTGTTTTTAATTGCAAGTACAACGTTAAAACTGCAAACCCTGTCAACTGGGATCAATCGACTAATTTTGACAGAATATGAATGATTTCAGTGTAAAGTGCAACTCGAACATGTTCAGGACGTGTCGGGACACACACACGGGCCTTCCGCGTGTGTCATGGGATGATGAGTCATAGTTTTAAACGCGTCGTTTCAGTTTTCTCTTCACTCCGACAGACTGACATGCACAGGTAAGATCTGTTTCTATTACCCAAACACACTAGTTTATTGCAGCAGGACAGTAAGTGTCTCATTACAGTCATGAATACAGATAAAAACCGAAACACAGGCTGCTCTCGCGATTTATTCCGGAGTTGAGCTGCCCTAAGAGGTTGACGCCAAACTTAATTCAGAAATGTCACGCTTTCAGGTTTCCTTCCTTACCTGCGCGCACCTCTTGGTTGTATTATAATATTTAACATATTTCTTCTGAGGTGCGTATATTCCGAAGTGTTCGGCCATCAGGTAACATTATTAAAGCTTTCGGGTGTGTCACGGCTCCAGACAGGAAAACAGGGCTCAGCTACACACACAGAGAATTTCATTTGAATAAGCGTCTGTGCTTTCATGTTAACGACACGGAAAACAAGAGAGGATCCTAACGACCGGCAGCCTGTGTGATGCGTCTGTTTTGCCGATATGTTAAAAAGATATGTCAAAGTATTAACCAACTGTAAGTGGGGGGAACAGGCAGCACTCTCACCTGTTTAGTCCTGATTTAGAATGAGGTTTAAATAACCTAAAGTCGGTAGACTTCCGGTCCTCATTTTCGCAATAAAAGCCCAAACAAACACATTGTGGTGTGTGTCCAGTCTATGTTAGATATTCCTAAAATTAATTTTGGAATTTTTGGAATAAATTTGATTACTGTACGCATACTTTGTTTGTTTTTTAATAACTACTGATTTTGTTATCTGGGCTCACCAAGCGAGGGTGTTAATACAACTCAAATTTCAGTTTCACGTTATTTATCTGTAGTACCGCATACATGTACATTTATATTTTAGGCATTTGCATTTTACTGCACAAGTAGACGCTATGAAGCTGTGACCACAGGCTTAAAAACTGAAATCAATCCTGTTTTAGAAAGCACTGACTTGACGTTTTTGTATTGACTGACAGTGTTGACACAATCATTCCACAGCTCAAACCTTCAGGTTCTTTTCAGTTGGTCAGTCTACACTATCCATCCATCTGCTGCTTCTGATCCAGGTTTAAACCTGAGATCAGGCACTTGTGACATACGTCCTGACTTTATTATCCTGAATGTTCGTTGTTGTTGTTCTGTTTTGTTTGTTTGTTTTTTGACTATGTAAATGTGTAATGGAAATTCTCAGAAGCAGCATCTTTGTAAACACCACACGTCATCATGTTTTGACGGCGAGGTCGTAGGGGGTCAACTCGCCACGGACAGGACAGATAAGGAGGCCAAACCCCCCCCCGATACACTGCGTAACTGAGATAAAGCGAAAAAGCGACATAAACCCACACGCCTTTGGCCATTGCTCATTTCCTCGTCTCTTCCTTGTGAGAGCTGTGGGCCCGTTTGCAAACGTGTGATTAAACTTGCAGAAATACAGAGCTGACTCGGTGCTGAAAGTGAAACCTGCGCACAGCTAGAGGACTCAGCCTCCCGTCAAAGAGGGTGGAGACGAGAGAATGAGCGCACGGCTGACGGCGTTTGAAAATGGAGGGCCAGGGGAAGAGGAAGGGGCCGAGGGCGCAGAGGGACAAGAGATAGAAGATCTGATGTCTGCTTCAAGTGCGGAAAGACCGGACGTTGGGCCTGAGGCTGTCCCGAAAACAAAGAGACAGAGTAAGACCCCCTCAATGCGCTTGTTTGCTCACAAGGTGGAGTCCCCACCATCCACCCGTTTGCTGGCATATGGAAAAAGATTACATGAGTGCTTGACCTGTGGTTCCAAATACGATGAGTTGTGGTGATTCATAGCACACAGTGCAACGATGGTACTGATGAGAATTTCAATTACATATTTTTATATGTGAGTTCTTTAAAGTCTTCAAATGTAACTTTGTGAGTCCTGCTGAAACCCTGATCCACAAACCAGTTTCTGTTCTGTTTTTGGTTTTGAAGTAGATGACATGAAAATGCAGAATCAGAACACAAAAAGGTTGACCTCCACCGCAGCTGCCCCTGATCAGGCCCAGAAAAATGTCATCCCGAAGGTCCGCTATCACCCGACCATCCAGACTCCAACACGTGGAGACGGAGCACGAGCCAAAACCAGAACTAGTCAAAACCAGAAGACTAGACCTCCTGTACACCACGTTCACAATGGTACTGATAATAAGGCTCAGGTTAATCCAGTTCCTGCTGTGAGACGACGTCCTAATGGAGGACAAAAACAAAAACAGAGAGCTGCTACAGATCCAGATCCAAAACAAAAACCAGATGAGCTCTCTGACACAGCCACTCCCAGACCAGAGCAGGTCTCTCTAGATTTGGAAGTTCCACTGGACAGGTCTGTTGTCAAAGAAGTGGAGGTTCAGACCCGTGGACAAAGAACCAATCAGAACTGGTTTGACTGGAGGAAGAACCGGATCACAGCCTCTGTGGCTCACTACATCGCTAACTGCCGCTTTGTTAACGGCAAGAGTAAAACCCCGCCCATTTCCTATGTGGCGGCTGTGACAGGTAGGTCATATCCCCAAATCAGCTGACCTTTACTCCTGCTCTGAGATGGTATCTTTGGGTTTTGCAGTGTATTTGACGTGTACCATGAGGTTTTAGTTTGGCTCATGTCCCATCAGCTAACATGGAGGGGGAGGAGTACTGCAGCCAGCCACCAGGGGGCGACCAGATGTACAATCAGTGGGTTAAACAAGACACTCAGAGCAGATTCAAGAAAACTGACTTTAAAGTTTGGGACAATAATGTTTTGAACTTTTTATTTAAAAATGGCTAAAATTTATGTGAATATTAGGAAAGTTCAGGGGAGTCTTGGCTTCCAATGAGTGAGGGGGGTTGGCTGGTCCAACCCAGAGTTGACTGCAACCACAGAAACAACTAGCTTGTTAGCATGCTATCTTTAGCTAATTAGCAGTAAGCACAAATTACAACTGAGTGCGATGGGAAAGTCATCAGTTTGGCAGGTATTTGGTCATAAAGTAAAGCAAAAATAAGATATTTGATTGAAAAATCAGACGATCACGAATGTCTGAACCACATTTCAGCACAATCCATCTATTAGTTGACAAGTCAAATTGTGGGTTGTTACTGGTTGGAGAATTAGGAAAAGATGACAGACTGGTTCTGTATTGATGAAACTGGTTCTGACTGCACAGGTCAGAGACGGAGCATCCATACCAGAGCCATGAACTGGGGGATCCACATGGAGGCAGAGGTGGTCCGCAAATATCAGGTATTAAAGATGTGTGATATCAACTGAGGGAAACACGAAATCATATCAATTTTTTTACCGACTTGATGATGACGATGACGATGATGTCCTCCTGCAGGAAATGAAGACCACTGCCTTGGGTCGGCCGGTCTTGGTTCGAGAATGTGGTCTGTTCATTGATGATCAGCGACCCTGGTTGGCTGCAAGTCCTGACGGCATCGTGACGGACAGGCAGACCGGCCAATGGCTGCTCTGCCTGGAAGTGAAGTGTCCCTACAAGCACAGAAACAGTTGGGTGGAGGACGCCTGCAGGAACGACCGCGCCTTCTGTCTGGAAATACAGGATCGTGACGGATCGCAGCCCGGAGAGGTGAAAAAAAAAAAAATCTCTGTCCAGGCACGTCTGTCCTCTCCTTGCTGTCAGCGTCTCATTGTCCAGTCTTTTCTTTCCTGTCCTCCCCCTGCTGGTAACATCCCACCTACTTCTTTCTTGTCTCCAGTGTCCAGTCCTGTCCTAGTAGTCCTCTTCTTGTCTTTAACATGTCCTTCCCGTCTTTCTGTCCCAGTCCCCGGTCTACAGTCTGAAGAGGACTCACAGTTACTTCACACAGATCCAGTGTCAGCTGGCAGTGACGGGCCTACAGCAGGCCGACCTCGTCGTCTTCACCCTGAAGGAGACGGCCATCGTCCCGGTGACCTTTGACCCTGACTTTTGGGAAAAAACGGCATCCAAACTGGAGAAGTTTTACAAGGACGCCGTCCTGCCTTACATTAGAGAGAGGAGACAGCAGGATGCAAAAGCAGCCGGGACTCCAGAGCCATAGAGCCCCAGCAGCTCTGTGGCGACTTCTGTGGAGCTGCAGGACGAACTGTGACATCAAACCGTCCTATCTGACGTCACATGACCTCCACTCACGTTCTCCATGGACCATTTTGCTTTAGAAAGACCTTTTTTCTTTTAAATCACCTGAATTCACGCTGACTAATTCCTGCTTTATCTCCATCGACAGCCGCTAAGCCTTGTCCTGCTCCACACGGGCATGACGACGTCTTCCCAGCCTGGGATCAATCAAGTATATCTATCCATCTATCCATCTATCTATCTATCCATCTATCTATCTATCCATCGATCTAAATCATCACATGCTGTGGCTCCGTTTGCAGACGGATGAATTAAACTTGCGAGTTGACTTTGAGTCCTGTGTTTGCGTTTTCTTTGATTTGAACAACATCCGCTCGCTCCTTTCATTTGTCTTTCATTCTTTCACTTTCATTTGTCTCAGTTATCTGAGCTCCTTGTGCAGAAATTATTTTACCAAAAACTCCTCGGTGTGAAATTCATCTTTTTACACATTTTCACCACCTTTTTGTGAACTGATCAGGCAGTTCGAGGGCATTGAACACTGAAACACACCTGACACCTGTCCCAAAGGTGCCACCTGAGATAAAGAATCAGAGTTTTGTTCACCTGCTGGAAACATTTTCGAGATGTTCAAGTTATGTTGTGGGCCTGACCTTTGTGGAAATAACAAAGTATGAATAAGACTGCGATGGATGACGTTTATTACCAGTAAAACCAGCTGGACAGAGAAACTGAACTCATGATATAATGGTTTTTATTTTGGGTCTGAATGTAAATATAAGGTTTGTCTCATTGTTCAGTCCTTTAAAACTGCTAAAAGCTCAAACCTCCGCGAGTCGATGATACAAAACAAAATCAGGTTTAAAGTGACGATAAACTGACGACCGACGGCTGTCTGACTTTTAAATAAACTCCAAATCTTTCATGATTCCTCCTCGCCCAGAGTTCACTGTGACCTCACCAGGTGAACAGAAATGACCAATCAGCTTGAAGCAGATCATCACCTGAAGCAGGAGGTGAGACAGTTCAGAGAAGAAAGCGTCCTCAAGTCTGCTCTGACAGCCGATTGGCTGCTATGATTTTGAGGAGGGGCGGGGCTTATGTTAGTGGTGGGTGGGTCTGTCAGCAGGGGGCGGGGCCTCACAGGTAACCCTCCTTCTTAAACTGCTCGTGCAGGATGTCTCGGTACTCGTCGAAGCCGCCGTCGATGCGTCTAACTTTTCCTCCTTCACACACCCACAGCTCCTTACACACCAACCGGATCAGACGCTCGTCATGTGACACCAGGATGACCCCGCCCTGAAACACATGACATCACACAGTAAGAAAACACACCTGAGATCCACCTGTGCCCTGACGCACCACAAACACGCACACTCACTTTGAACTTGTTGAGGGCTTTAGCCAGAGCCTCGATGGTCTCCATGTCCAGGTGGTTGGTCGGCTCGTCCAGGATGTAGAAGTTTGGACTGAAGGACGGAGGGACACACATCATCATCATCAATGTCAACAACGTCAACAGCAACTGGACCCTGAACATTTGATTACCATGGCATGGTCATCTGTGCGAAGGCCACCCGGCTCTTCTGTCCTCCTGACAGACTAGCCACCGGCCTCGTGGCCAGCTCTCCAGTGATACCGTAGCCTCCCAGCTGGTGGCGGTACTCCTCCTCCGTCCGACCTGGGGCACAAACACCAGCCAATCAGAATTCAGATTAAGTTACAGGACGGAGCACTCGGGAGTTTGTGGTTACTTGTTCCCAGAACTCCGCCTCAGTATGATGCGACTGTTGTTGTTGCTGTTGTTCCTGTGGTTACCGGGGAACCTGTTGAGCAGCAGCTCCACAGAGCAGACGTTCAGGTCCAGCTGGTCCACGTGATGCTGACTGAAGTAACCGATCTTCAAGTTCCTGATGAGAAATTAAAACCACCAGCAATCAGTTCAGTTTGCTATCTGCAGTATATCAGCAGTATTACGTTCAAACAGTTCTGTACGAACAGCAATCGTTCAGGTAAACGGAGTCGGGTAAAAGCTCTGCTCCGATTGGTCCATTGGTCTTCTTACCTGTGAGCTTGTCTGACTCCGTTGACTGGCGTCAACTCGCCCATCAGCAGTTTGAGGATGGTCGATTTACCGGCACCGTTTTCACCCACCTGACAGCAAACATCGACACGTGAGCTCCAGCACAGACCTGATTCTGCGTTATTGATCAGCATGATTAGCTGTGGCTTTTCACACTGATGTTTTTGTTAAATCAAGCGTTTCTCATGAGCTCCTCGACATGTGACTCGTACTGAAGGATCGACTTCTTAAACACTTGAACCTGCTGATTTTACTGATGACACTTACGATGCAGATGCGAGACTCGAGGTCGGCTGACAGGTTGAGTCCAGAGAAGAGCCGCTGGTCCGGAGAGTAATAAAACTCCACTTCATCTAACTGCAGGATGGGAGGAGACAACTTCTCAAAGTTATCTGGGAATCTGCGAGAAGAGAAACATAACATGTCCGTCAATCAATCAATCAATGAGTCGACGAGGCAACATGGACATGAATGGACAACAGAATGAAACAGCTGCTCCAGAAGCAGCAACAGCAGGTTTTTAATGTCAGGTTTCTCCTCAGTGTTGAGTCAAACAGGACAAAAGGTTTCAGTTTGTCCTGAAGGTGGCGCCAGAGGGAAGCTCATGTTGGGATCATGTTGGCAGCAGTTTGACTGTTCCCTGATGCATCTAAAGTGTGTTCTGGTGGTCAACTACAATTAAAAATTAACATCTTTAATTGAGACGACAAGAAACGTGAAAATATAAAGCAAACTGTAAAACCTGAACAGACAGGACTGTCAGAACCACATCAGTCCGACACTGAACACGGACACGTCCAACAGAAACTCCCAGTGCTCAGACTGAACTACAGCCAGCACACAACCTTTTAATCCTGTTATTTCAGTTCAACATGAAATCACCTTAAAAATTACTACACACAATACACAGTAATACTGCAATACTGGGATATGGAGGAGATTATGTGAATAACACAGATGTACGGGTAAAGTTTAGATTATGATAAATGTGAGTCTGAAGCAGAACACACCCAGCGGCTGCTGAGGTTCACCTGCTCACCTTAAAGTGACCTCGGTTTCTTTCTCAATGGGCTTCAGTTCAGGTCTGCAGGAGAAAAGCAACACGTTCAGAAGAGAGCGAGGGGGGACATCAGATACACACCTGGGACACCTGGGAGCAGCGTCTGTCTGCTCAGGTAGGTCAGCAAAACACAAGTGTTTCCCAGTCCAGGTCTGTGAGGTGCGTCTGAGGTATGTGACGTGCATCAGAGGTATGTGAGGTGTGCCTGAGGTATGAGAGGTGTGTCTGAGGTATGTGACGTGTGTCTGAGGTATGTGACGTGTGTCTGAGGTATGTGACGTGTGTCTGAGGTATGTGACGTGTGTCTGAGGTACGTGAGGTGCGTCTGAGGTATGAGAGGAGGTACGTGACGTGTGTCTGAGGTACGTGACGTGTGTCTGAGATATGAGAGGTGTGTCTGAGTTACGTGACGTGTGTCTGAGGTATGAGAGGTGTGTCTGAGGTACGTGACGTGTGTCTGAGATATGAGAGGTGTGTCTGAGGTATGTGACGTGTGTCTGAGGTATGTGACGTGTGTCTGAGATATGAGAGGTGTGTCTGAGGTATGTGACGTGTGTCTGAGGTATGTGACGTGTGTCTGAGGTATGAGAGGTGTGTCTGAGGTATGTGACGTGTGTCTGAGGTATGTGACGTGTGTCTGAGATATGAGAGGTGTGTCTGAGGTATGTGACGTGTGTCTGAGGTATGTGACGTGTGTCTGAGGTATGTGACGTGTGTCTGAGGTACGTGAGGTGCGTCTGAGGTATGTGAGGAGGTATGAGAGGTATATCTGAGGTACGTGACGTGTGTCTGAGGTACGTGAGGTGCGTCTGAGGTATGTGAGGAGGTATGAGAGGTGTGTCAGGTGTATGAACACTCACAGCTTCTCCAGCAGTTTGAGTTTGCTCTGGACCTGAGCTGCTCTGTTAGCGTTGTAACGAAACCTGTCAATAAACACCTGAAACACAAGCACGTCAATGACACAATGCATTCTGGGAAAACAGCCACATCATGTGACCATCCAACAAAAACTATCACTGTTTTCTTTTTTTTTTTTTCCTAAAGCATAGTGCAAAGTACCACACGGTGGTACTGCAGTAGTACCTATACATGTTGTCAGTACTGCAGTAGTAGTACCTGTATATGCTGTCTGTACTGCAGCTGGGCCTCGTACTCTCGGTGTTGGTTCTTCAGTCTGTCTTCTTTGGTTTTAATAAAGTTTTCATAGTCGCCACGGTAACTGTCCAGCCTCTGGGAGTGCAGGTGGATGATGTCTGTTACGACGGCGTTGAGGAAGTTTCTGTCGTGGGAGACGACCAAGATGGTGGACTGCCACGTCTGTGGGAGGAGGTATTGTTTATGACTTGTTAGCTCTTGGCTAACTGTTCTCATTGTTTTCAATGGGAAATGCTAACATTAAAGAGAGACCCAGTTCAGACCTGTAGGTAGTTCTCCAGCCACAGGATGGCTCGGACGTCCAGCATGTTGGTCGGCTCTGAAACACACAGAGGAAGAATACATCAGAATACTGCCACAGTACTACTGCTAATACAACTACTACTGCATCTGTACTCCTCTCATTAAGTTACAAAACTACTACTACTACTGCCACAGACAACAGTACTCCTCCTCCTAATTCTACAACTCGATTCCTACTTCACCAACCCCCACTCACTGGACTTCTTATGCTACCATAAGTCCTCCTACAAATAGTACTCCTGAACTGCTACTACCTCTCTGACACGCTCTCCTTCTCGTATTTCTGCTCCTCCTTGACTACAATACTAAACTACTGGTACTCCTGTTACTACAAGTGGCTCTGATGCTCCTCCTCCTCGTCCTGTTGTGGACTGGACTCGAGTCCAGAGGAGGATCCGACTCACCGTCCAGCAGCAGCAGGTCCGGCCTGGTGACAACACAAAATAAGGGCACTGTTAGACAGCAGTCCATCATGAGGACTTCCTGTCTGTCAGCAGCATGTGGACACACACATGCTTGTACTTGTGCACAGACCGACTGACTGAGAGGACAAACTGCTGACATGTAAAGAATCAGAAAGCTGAAACTCACCGAGCAAACAGAGCTCTGGCCAACGCCAACCTCATCCTCCATCCTCCTGAAAACTCCCTGTACACACACACACACACACACACGTTATTCTAAACCAGCATACAGTAAAACAGTGTACAGGTGCGTCCTCCTCAGGTAGCCGGAGAGTCCCTGCTGCAGTCAGGTTTGGTATAAACCTCCAGGTCATGAATGGAAGTCAATGCAGAGCTCTCCTAAGTCAAGTGTTTTCGTTATCAAAATGTGTGTGTGTGTGTGTGTGTGTGTGTGTTAGAGACTCACTTGGTGGCCTGCTGTTGCATTTTGGGAGAGAATCCGAGACCAGCCAGGATGACGGATGCTCTGATTGGATGAGACAGATGTCAATCAGAAACACATCAGCAGTGCAGTGATTGCAGTGTAAACGTCTTGGGTGTGATGCTGCTGCCCCCTGCTGGTAGCCACAAGTGCTTAGAGGTAATTAACTCCACGTATTAACTGCGGTTTGGACTCTAAACTGCAGGAATATCTTACCTTAGGAATTTCGATTTCACTGCCTTCTTCTAAATCACCTCTCAGCACTTTTACTGTTTTACTTTTTTTTACTGTTTTGACTTTTTTCAGCTGAAGAAGTTTTGTGCTCTGTAACACACTGCCTGCTTCCTATAGACTTATACACCTATAGACCTGTGACAACGGCATCAGACTGCTGCTTAAACGATGGCGTCGTGCCAGCCGGACGTCACACACGCAGGCTGTCACTTTGTGGGTGCTGATCACAATTGTGTGTCTGTGATGTGAACGTGTGTGTACCGTTTAATGTGTTTATTGTGTTCTCTGTAAATCTTGTTTTTTTACTGTCATGTTGTTATGATTTGTGTCTTCACTGCAGTGAAGCTGTAGTGTGGGTGTAGTTTTTGCTGCTGTAGGGTTGTAGGTCTGTTAGACTGTGCGGTTGCCACGGTTACCGGGCAGGCGCTTTGTCGGCCTCGATCTCCTCCAGCTTGCCGTAGATCTCTGACAGCCGTGTGCTCTCCGTCCCGTCAGCACTGAGACAAAAAACAGACAAAGAGACGGTTGGAGCTTTTAGTTCCCGCCTCTGCGTGCGTGTCCTCTTTTCAGTCACGACTGTACGTCGGCGTCTTACGTTCCGTTGGCGATGCGAGCGTTGAGCCTCTTCTCCTCGCCCAGCAGCTGCTCTCTCAGGGTGTCGCTCTCCAGGACGCTCTGCAGCGCCATCGTCTCGTCTCCGGCCACTTCCTGCTCCACGTGGAGGATGGAGATGTGAGCCGGGACGCGGAGGTTACGACTGGCCAGCATCTTCAACAGCGTCGTCTTGCCCAAACCGTTCCGGCCAATCAGACCGTACCGCCGGCCAAATGCCAGAGAAAGCTCCGCCCCCTGCAGCAAACACCTGGAGAGACACGTCCATCACAACCTCAGACATATTCAGTTTGTCTCTTTATTTCTGTCTCCTCCCTCGGCTCACCTTTCTCCAAACGAGACGTCAAAGTTCTCAATGCGGATGTCGTAGCTGCGGTTCTTCCCTGATTGGTCGGCTCGATTGTCCTTCTTACTGCTGGCCTGACTGGCCGACGCCTCCTCCAGGACTCTGTGAGAGACAAAAGAGGAGGACAGGTGAGGGAAGGTGAGGACAGGTGAAGGAAGATGAGGGTTGAGGACAGGTGAGGGCAGCTGAGGGCAGGTGAGGGCATGTGAGGCAAGGTGAGTGCTGAGGACAGGTGAGGGCAGGTGTGTACTGACAGCGGACTGGAGGCCTTCTGAGAGTCCTTCTCATTCCTGCGCTCATGTTTGGCTTTCAGCTTTGCTTCAGCCTTCTCCAGTTTCTTAGCGTCCACCGTCTGTAGAGACGCAGACAGGAAGTGATGCGTTTAATGTCACATGTTCAAATCCAACAGTCAGAGACTTTAAAAAACAATCCTTTCTGAAAGTCGCAGTAGCAAACCCGACTGTTTTACTGTCTGAGCTCGTTGTCGATTGGTAAATATTTGGTGAAATTAAGATACAAAAGAGAATAAAAACATCCGGTGCTCATCAGATTCACAACAGTGGAACCAGTGGAAAAGGCGACTCGGCTCGTGTCTTCACTCACCGTGTTCTGAGGACGTTTCATCATCCAAATACCCTGAACATCTTTAGCTGCGCTGACTGAAGAAAGAGGAGACACGCTGGGTAAAATGTGACCTTATTTCTTCTGTAAACGTCTTATCAAACGTCAGTGAAGGTTAGAACACATGAAGGCCGTTAAGAGGCGACGTTTTATCGCTGAGATGTGATGCGTTTGTTACCCGTGTCTGCAGAGATCTGAGAGAGCTGCACTGGGGCGTCCAGCAGCACCTGCCTCTGAGAGCCGTGATGGCTGTTCCTGTTTAAAACACACACAACACGTTAGTCCCGACCCAGTGGCTCGCCACGTCCCCGAGAAAAACCCTAAAGTCTTCCCTCTGTGAACACTGGTCGCCATGAGGCTCTGTTGTTATTTATGAATCATAAACTCGTGTTCTTCTGTCTCCTAAAGCTCTCGACTCGACTCGACTCGACTCGACTCGACTCGAGCTCCGGCTTACAATTTCAGAGTGTCGAACATCTGGAGGCAGATGTCTCTGATGTCGTCCTCGTTTTTACTGTCAGCAGACACTTCCTGCAGGACTCCTCCGATGGCGTCGTAAACCTCCTCTCCATCCTCAAAGTCTGCTCCGCCGCTGTCCAACACACCTGAAACACAAACACACACGCTGAGGCTCGGCCACACGCGCCAACAGCAGCTGCCAGGTGCTGGGATCCTGTTCAAAAACAGGTTTCAGTGTTCAGTGTGAACACCAAACACTGGACATAAAGCCGAACCAGGATCCAAGCGTGCACCGATCACATCCTGCTCCGTTTCAGTCTGCCGTAATTTCACTCAAACAATACTTCGCTCAAACATTTTATTTTACTTTCTGTTACTTCACTTTTTCTACTCCACTACAGTACTGAAGGAAATATTGTACGTTTTACTGTGTTATCAGTATTATTTTCAGTGTTGTAGATTATTAGCCCACAGGACAAAGAGCAGATAAAGTCAGACTCGTCTCCAGCAGGACAAACTTCGGGAATCTGACACACCAATCAGCTCTTCTAGTTGTTCCTGAAGCTGACATTTGGACACGACTCTCACTTTCTCATTCAGCTGCGTGATTTGGCGACACTTCGACTACAAGCACAAGGCTGTTCAAAGTGACCCGAGTCGGACTGTCTCGCCTTGACGGGTCACAATCAGCGTCACACCTGAGCAGCAGCTGCTGAAGTCGAGAAGCAGGCGCTCGTGTCATGAAGTGTTTGCTGTGATGACGGCAGGGTGGCGACAGCCTGTCAGCTCGGCAGGCTGAGGGCAACGAGGCCAAACAGAGTTTTGAGTGGAGCACCTTCACATGAACCTGTTGAGCTGACACCACCTGCCAGCCAGTCGGTCCTCCATACGTCCTCCACACGTCCACCACAGCTGGCGAACGAGAAGTGATCTGTGACAAGACATCTTAGGAGCACGCGTGAAAGTGGCCCAAATGAGCACTGAAAAGTTCAGGTTCCATGTGATTTGTTTTGTTCACACTTTCATGGAACAAACTGATCTGAGTCACAAAACCAAACTGACATCTACTGAAGCACGTAGTCTTAGGGGCAGCTGTCCACTTTGTCCAGCTGGTGGTCCATCTGTGGTGCTGACTCATGTGAACCCGATGGGTCCCTCTTCACAGTCTGAACTTTATCATTGTTTCATTTATCTAACAACTTTACTGTTGACAAGTAATGGCGGAATATTTCCCCCTCCTCTGTTCTGAACTCCAACGGTCTTCTCAGTAGTTCTTCCTGTGTACTTTCCCCAGTAATCTCACCAGAACTACAGCCACTTGTACTCTTGTAATACTCCCCCAGGGCACCGCAAAGGCTCCTGCGAGTCGGCGTTCAGGGTTTGGCCCAGTCAAACCGGACGCTGATCCGCAAACTATTCATGTTTTAGGTCCAGCTAATCTAACGTCAGCGAGCCATGCCGTGCTAACCGGTGTCCCTCCTCCGAACACAGTCAGCCCGGTTAGCTCATTAGCTCTGCGGCTAAGAGCAGCGGCTCCCCGGCTAACAGGCCGGTTAAAGACCGGGCTGGACCACTCCGCAGGTCCGCTACACAGCGACTCCGTCCCCGGCCTCTCACCTGTAATGTAGTGGAACACCTCCGAGTCGATCTCAGGAAACTCGTTCTTCAGAATGTCCACGTACGTCGCCATGATACCCGGCCCTGGACTCTTGCTGCGACACGCATGCGTCGATATGCGACAGCGCCGTGGATTCTGGGAGATGACGTTTTGTGATGACGTCAAACTATAAAAGCCTACAAATGAGTCGATAGGAAATAACAACGGTTGTTTTCTATATGCTGTCTCTCATCAGATTACCACGTGTCCTTTTCATTATGATGTTACAATTATTATTCTACTTTATATTAAATCTTTCCACCCACATAAATACTAAATGTAACACAAGTCTAACGTTAGATCTCCTTTATGATCTCCTCTCCTCTCATGTAATCTGATTTTAAAACTGTACTTAAGAACATTTTTTTATCTGATGTTGTCGTGCCATGATGAACATATAACTCAAACGATCTTCATCCATTTATTTATGTGACCTTATTTATCCTTTGTTCCGTTTTTATGTATCTTTGCCTCTCTGCTCTTTGGCCAGAGGAAGACACTAAGCAGCTTATGGGATAAATGGCAAGAGGACAAACAATAAAAAAGAGAAAACAGACTATAGTCCTATAAAATGTCTTGCAAAGATTAAAACAAGATGGCAACAAACTGAAAACACACATTAACAGTCATCTTCTGTAAAAATTTCAGAGGAATATAAACTGTGATTTACAGCTGTATTAGAATGCTGAAAAGTTTTAATCTTAATTTACTCATGAAAGTTCATAACTATGTTTTGGACGATGCTGCACAAATACACTTTATTTCTAGGTCTCCTATTTCTAAGGCTTTTTCTTGTCTTGAAGCATGATTTTCGTTTCCAGGGGCACATGTTATTGTTTCCTGTTTGTATTTTAAATAAATTACTGTAACAACGATAATATACATAATAGTACATGTGCTTTTACATCACTCTGGTTACACATATGGTAACTTTCAGTGTTATTCTGAACGTGCAGTATAACTATACTTGATGTTGTGTTAATAAAAAATAATAATTTGTTGACCAGTCCGGTTCCCTCTGATCGCCTCTCTGCGCATGCTCAGCCCTGGAGTTTAGGGTGGGAGAGTTAGCTATTAGCGCTGTGAGCTAACTAGCCGGAGTGTGTAATGGCGGCCTCAGTGTTGCTGGGGTCTGCGGACAACACCGGACTCAACTTCACAGTCGGAGGCGGCAGCAGCGGCGGAGGGACCGGGAATGTTTTAGTTGGAAACAATAACGGACTTGGTCCGGCGGGTCCGGCGTCCTGGAACCGTTCTCTGGACCGGGCGTTGGACGAAGCCTCGGCCACCGGGTGCCTTAACCTCAGCGGCAGGAAGCTGAAGGAGTTTCCCCGGAGCGCCGCCAACCACGACCTGACGGACACGACCAGGGCCGGTGAGTGAGCGGCAGAGGACGGGCACTGGACACGGTGAACGAAGAAAGTGTCTGTCGAGTCGGTTAAAGTAACTTACAGACAGTTTTCGTGGACTTTGGGGTGGTGAAAAGTGCAAATCCAACTTCAGCGGCTCTGGAATTGATGGGATGGGGAACATCGTCAGGGCCGGTGTTATGACAAACATTGTACCCCCTCTTAAAATGTTGCTCTGTCGTGATTCTGCTGTCTGTAATTATGCATTTTTCCGTGAAACGTCCCTCATAAACATTACGAGCAAAATAACAACACGTTAACTCGTATCACGGAGTCTTTAGGAGACTTCTTGAGCCTTTGATCACACTCTGAAGAATCCATTTTTGAACATTATCCGCTCAATGGCAGGAAAACAAAATAACGTTAGCTAACTGTAGCTAGTTAGCCGTCTGTCGTACGTTTAAATTAAAACAGTTAGCTTGTATCCATGTTTTCAGTGTCCAGCTGCTGTGGGGTGTGACATAAGTTGTGATTCCTTTCGATTTCCGATGTTAAATTTAGGTGAAAACCCGCCGCTGAGAGGTGGCGGGGACACAATATTTTGGGATTTCCATTTGAGTCAGTACACCTGTAAGTTTGGTAATGGGTCCAACGTCAGGCGGTTGTTGGTGTCGGTTGGTGTAGCCAGCTAGCATGCTAATAACACTGCCACAGGAGTGTTTGTAGTCTGTGGTGGGTAAACACAGCGGAGTGGACATGCTGGTGTTAGCGCACAGCCAGGTTCTTTAATTAAATTTAGCTGGTTTATGTAGCCGTCGACTCGACTCCAGTCTTGGGGCCCCGGCACGAGCTTCTCACGTCAGCTCAAGTTTGAAAAGAACACTCACACATCTTAGTTTTGTTGCGTTTAAGACTCTGATGCTTGATTAGATAATGAGGCAGGAACGTGAGCTGCTCCGCCCACCCGAGGCTGACGGGCCGGCGTGGTGACACAAACAAACGGAACAGAGGAGGTTATCTTTAGCCTGAGTGTGTGTGTGCGTGCGCGCGCGCGCTTATCATAAGTTTGTCAGATTTCTCCATTTCAGTCATTAATAAAGCATTTAATTTTATATAGTTATTATTATTTCAAAGCTGCCATGTGTAGTTTTAGTTTTTCTTTTAATAAAGGATGCACCATGGAGCTGCAACTGCTTGGATGATCAACACAGAATTAACTGGTGACTGTTTTGATGGTTTCATCACTCGTCATTTTAATCATTTATTTAGACTGAAATGTCAAACATTTGCCGGTTTTAAATGTGAGGATCTGATATAACTGAAATAGCTGAATCAGTTTTGAGTTTTAGACATAAGATGTGGGCTCAGATGAAGCATTTTTCCCTTTTATGATGTTTTGTACAAAAGGATAAGCTGATTAATTGTGAAAATAATCAGCAAATTAATCATCAATGAAAATCATTACTAACGTTGTTAAAATGCTCCACTATCTGCAACATTAAAATGATGAACACATGAATGAATCAGATTCTGATTCTCTATATTGTGGTGCTTGATGTGGACTGTTGGTTCTTTGAGTGCATTTTGATGTTAACACTTTTCTACTTTCGCTTGTTCTTCTGGAGTTCTTCCTCCTGACATGATGATCCTGTAAACTAGTCCACCAGCGTGTGTGTGTGTATGTGTGTGTGTGTAGCACGTCACTGTGTGTGTTTCGGTGCTGTAGAGTCGCTCGGAGGCATTTTGTGTGCTGAGGACTGAGATAGAACGAGAGGCTGACCCGTAAACTGTCTTCTCACGGAGCTGTCAGTCAGAGTCAGCTGGTCAATAACTTCATCATCATTAATGCTCTGTGGAGTGTGGGGTGTAAGACACGACGTGCTTGGATAAGGTCCTGGTTTTGCTTCTGACAGTGTGATGTAGATGATTTGCTGTGGTATTGAAAGCATCAGACGTGATGTAATTGTGTCGAGCTTTGTGTTGTACCACGCAGTTGGAGGTTTAGGGCTGATGGAAATGCTTTGAAGCTCCTGCTGTTGCCATAGTAATCAGTGTCCAAATCAGTATCTGGAGTGAGTGAGACAGAAGATGAAGGGTGAGAACTGGAGCTCCTCTGTGGCGTTTGTGTAGGCTCAGAACTTACAGAAATAAAACCCAGTGAGGGAGCATTTCTGCTTCATGTGGTCCCCCGAGGACGAGACTATGAGACAGTGAGCTGATGAGACAAATCCTGATATCATTGTTTCAGGTCAGATCACCTGGGCTCCTCTTATTTGTTTTGCCGGTTTTGTTACTGGTCGGCCATCAAGAGTTTCATGTCCACCAGAAACTGTGATAAAAGTGACTGTGGCCTTTTCTGCAGAGATCTTGAGCTTCAGTCAGCTGGTGTTTCTGTCAGGGGTAGAAACACATGTTCTAATGAAGATGTGTCAAATAATGTTTGACAGTTATAAAATGTCAAAAACAGCAAATAAAATGTCCATCAGAGTTTCTTAGAGTCCAAGGCGAAGCTTCCTCTGATGTCTCCTTTTGTCCTACCGACCGTCTCTTCACTGTCATCACAAACATCTTGACGTTTCAGAGACTGAAACACTTCATCAACTCTCAGAACAGACAATGTGTTTGTGTACATCTCAAAATACTTAACTGTTGAACACACTGATGTTCTGATTGGTCAAGCAGTTAGCAGGAGGGATTTAGTTTTAATTTGTGTGTGTGTGTGTGTTAGTGAGACAGAAGGAGATGCTGGGTGAATGAGAACGACGGGCTGTTGTACAGCAGGAAATAGAAGTTACTGTGGCGGTGTGTACTTCCTGCCAGCCAGGTGCTGATCCCCTCGCAGCTGCACGGATAAATATAGACCCACTGTACTGAGTGTACTTTGTGTTTTACTGTAGAGTCAGTTTGGAGTACTAAGTTTATTCTTTTTCTCTGTTTTCTGTCACTAAACTGAATGTCTTTGGGTTTTGGCCTGTTGGTCGGGTCAGCATCACCTTGGTTTTCTGTGGGAGACCCGAGAGCTCAACACGCTCCAACTTAAGAAAACACAAACTGACTGACAAAACACAGTTAATTTAAGGAAATTTTCTCAATATTTAGAGAAAATGCTCCAAGTACCTCAGAAGACAAGTGAAACTGAAACACTAAAAGATGATGCACACAGCTGCGACGGTAGTTTTCTGACGAAATGGTTAATTAAGTGAAGACGAACGCCGTGAGGTGCAGATCTCCTTTTGGTCGGTCACAGTCCTGCTGTGGTTTGTTTCTCTGAAGAGTTTCTGTTATCAAACCACTTTCACTCTGACGTGTTTCTGTTTTTAGAACTGAGCCTTTAGCAGCTTTAGTCTCCCTGTCGTGTTTGTTGAGCTGTTTGTTGTGGAAACCAGTTGGTGTCAGATGGAAATCGAAATTGAGTGCGGAGCCGTGATGGATTCAGTCATGCCCAGCAGAGGGCAGTAACAACACTTTAAACTGGGGATCTGAGTGAGGCATCCAGAGGCATCGGTGTGAGGGAAAGGTGCTTCAGTGCTTCCATACCTGCTCCGGCACAGGAGACACTGGGACTCCGTCTCGTCACTTCCACAGCGTTTCAGCATTTCGTGGTCCTTACTGAGCTGTGTGGTGGATCTGAAGCTGTTATACACATGGGTTTATAATCGGAAAGAAGAAGAGAATGGGGGTCGACTGTTGTCTAAGTTTAGAATATCCAGAGTTGGAATGTAACTGAGCACAGTTTACTCAAATACTGTACTTAAGTCCAGTTTTGAGGTATTTGTGCTTTACTTGAGTATTTTAATTTCCTGCTACTGTAAGCTTCCACAGACGATGATTTTAATTCAGCAAAGATTAAAGTGACATATTTTGTCATTGGAGGGAACTCACTCCAACGAAATTCTGCATTTAACCAAGTGACGTGCACACACACACAGCAAACCCGGGGCAGTGGGCGACCGCGTGCAGCGCCCGGGGAGCAGTGGGGGTTAGGTACCTTGCTCAAGGGTACCTCAGCCATGGACACCGGGACGGGGAATCGAACCAGCGATCCACCGGTTACGGGTCCGACACCCTAACCGCTGATCCACGACTGCCCCTCACGGCATAAATTCTAAGAAATCGTCCTCATTTGAGAACATCTCACTTGACGCCACAGAGCAAACCAACGGTCAGCAACACTGAACTGATCCATGAGAAGTGAAGGACATGAGCAGGGAGGGACAGCGCCTGGACGCCACCCACAAACACTTTGTCTTAGTTTGTGTTAATGCAGTGAAGTGAGGCTGCACAAGCTTCATAGAGGACACATGAAGCAGATCTGATGCTGTTAGCAGACACTCCAGTCTGCAGTGCAGTTCATACACGTCACTAACACAAGACAAAACATTCAGCTTCATGACAGTTTGGAACCTTTTATGTCACGTTCACTCCTCTGAGTCTGCATCACACGTCTTTCATGTCAGTTGATGGTTTTTATCACACACACAGTGAACACACAGGGCAAAGTGTCCATCTGAGCTTAGTGTGAGTGCTACCACACACGGAGTGATCTGATTGGAGGACGGCTCAGAGACAAGACGAAGGTTCAGATACTAGACAGAGTGACTGTTGTTTAGAGTTCGGTTTCTATTTTCAGACTCGGTCACAAGCTTCTCACTCTGTTAGCACACGCACACACACACACACACACACACACAGAAAACACACAAATTCTACAATGCACTCCAGTTGTCTCAAAGTGGCAAAAGTACAAAGTGTTACAGACAGGAAGTCACACACACTGACCTGAATGACGTCTGTCTGAATGTATCAAAACTCATGAAAATATCAGAGAAGTTGTCCTGCTGTTTTGTCAGTTCCTAAACACCTTCAGCTACTCCAGGAACAGGAAACACGCTCTGATTTATCATCGGACCAACGGAGACTTATGACTCTGAGACACTTGAACTTTCATTGACATCCAACTCTTAGTGTGTGTGAAGAGTGTGTGTTTGTTTTTAATACAATATAGCTAAACTCTCTTGCTTTGTTTTTTCCCTGTGTGTGTGTGTGTGTGTGTGTGTGTGTGTGTGTGTGTGCGTGTGTGCGTGCCAGACCTGTCTCGTAACCGTCTGTCGGAGCTTCCTCTGGAAGTGTGTGTCTTTGTGTCTCTGGAGAGTCTGAACCTTTACCAGAATTGTCTGAGGTCTCTGCCAGACAGTCTAATCAACCTGCAGGCTCTCACCTACCTGAACCTCAGGTAACACACACACACACACATGTCTTCCTTGTAATTTACCTCCTTCCTCTATGCCTCAGAGCTCCACTGAAACCTGTGATGATCCAGTGTTTGTTTTCTCTGAGTCTGCCTGCCTCGCTCTGATGTTATTAGGACATAATAATGTGACGGTGCTGCCTCACAGTTCAAGTGACAAACTGTCTGTGTGTCTGTCTGTGTGTCCATCAGTCGGAACCAGCTGTCTGTCCTCCCTGTAGTCATCTGCAGCCTTCCTCTGAAGGTTCTGATTGCCTGCAACAACAAACTGGTTTCTCTGCCAGAAGAGCTGGGACAGCTGAGACACCTCACTGAACTGGTCAGCCTGTCTCATGTTTACTATGCAGCTTAACATTCACATTCAGGGTTAAAGGTGACTGATGATCCGAGCTTTCCTGCTTTTTGTTCTGCTGACTCCAAACCTGAGACCCTGTGATCAGTGATTTACAGCATCACCTGATGTGTTGTGATACAGGATCTTTGAAGGCAGAGATTGTTTATATCATCTCACTGTGTGCTTTATGATTAGATATTACTCATTGGTTATCAGTTATTGATGGCTGTGTGGACTGCTCCCCCGCAGGATGTGAGCTGTAATGAGATCCAGACTCTGCCGTCTCAGGTGGGTCAGCTGGAGGCTCTACGAGACCTGAACATCAGGAGGAACCACCTGGTCAGACTGCCTCCAGGTGCGCACACACACCCACACACACCCACACACACACACTGCCAGATCGCCTTAACCTGTTGACGTTACGGTTGACTGTAGATGTTAAAACAATGTAAATTTGTTTAAATTTGCAATTAAGTACACGTTTGTGTACTCCTCTGTAATGAAGTACGTTTGTGTGTACTCAGAGTTGGCAGACCTCCCTCTGGTGCGTCTCG
Source organism: Scatophagus argus (assembly GCF_020382885.2). NCBI lineage: Eukaryota > Metazoa > Chordata > Actinopteri > Scatophagidae > Scatophagus > Scatophagus argus. The sequence goes on along the minus strand of NC_058497.1, from coordinate 25,742,455 downwards.
ATTTCTCCTGTAACAAAGTGACCTCCATCCCCGTCCGCTACCGACAGCTCACACAGCTACAGACCATCGTCCTCGACAACAACCCTCTGCAGTCCCCACCTGCACAGGTACACACACAGGAAGTGACATCATTGCTGTCCCACTAAACGCCGTCTGTTTGTATTTCAGCTGAGTGTGTGTGCTTCTCTGTCTTTGTGTAGATCTGTATTAAAGGGAAGATCCACATATTTAAATATCTGAACCTGGAGGCCAGTAAGGCGACCCCCGAACTCCAAGACTACGACAGACGACCTTTGACCTTCAGCTCCTGGTCAGAACACACAAACATGCTCTTCATCAGTCCTCATCTGTTAATGTGAATGAAGCTGTACGCAACTTGTAGTGGCTTAGACCCCTGCTTTCCTAATGTGTAAGACCAGGACCAGGAGCCCTTTGGGACCGTGAGCTTTAAACCTGTAACTGTGAGAATGAAGCTTCTGGGGCAGAACCGCCAGATGTAAACAAACTTTATCTTGGATTCGAAGAAGCTGAATATTTAATTTATATTAGCTGTAGCTCTGATTCAGATTCACATGTAGAGACAAGATGTGAAATTAACATCTGGGCTAACACGTACTGTGAGGACTTCCTCCAGATCCTTCACAGTAAAAGTTCAGTCAGTCAGTGCTGACTGACTAAATGTCTGTCTGTGCTTTGTCAGTGCTGATGAGCTGTACCCCGGACGTCCATACGGAGCACTGGATTCTGGATTCAACAGTGTCGACAGTGGAGACAAGAGATGGTCAGGGAACGAGGTCAGACACACACACACACACACACACAGAGCACGTCCTGTCCTGTCCTCTATTTCCTGTCTGTCTGTGATCTCATTTCCTGTGTGTGTGTGTGTGTGTGTGTGTTTAGCCCACAGAAGAGCTGGCAGAGCTGCCGCTGAGAGTAGCAGAGATCAGCAGAGATCAGAGAAACAGAGCAGGAGGGTCTCTGCTGGCTAACGGCACTCGTAAGTTTGTCTCTGTCGCATCTCAGACGGTACTGACCGAGTGTCTCACACCCAGTGATCGACTGTACAACTCTGTGATTGATTGGACAGGGCTGAATATGTCCACTCAGTCTATTGGTTTAACTATATATACATTTTATGAAGCCAAGCGTGCTTTATATGCACCTGCATTACTCCTCAATGAACTGGAATGTTAAATAAAATTAGTTTATGAGTGATCCATCATCCTGTCTCAGTCTCTGCTCGTCTCTCTGTTCAGATGTGGAGCTGGAGCAGATAGACTTCATAGACAGCTGTGTGGGAGAGGAGGAGGAGGAGGGGAGGAGTCGAGGACGAGGAGAAGCAGCAGGAGGAGGAGGAGGAGGAGGAGGAGATGGCACCAGCCTGAGCTCTCAGTTCATGGCCTACATCGAGAGACGCATCACCAGAGAGGTACAAACAAGTCCTGACAAAGACACACGATGATGGGGACAGTCCCTGGTGATTGATCCAATCATCAATGAAGAAATGTTTGCTTTTTTCAATTCTCAGAAGTCGCTGACCAAAAGTATTTTATTCTGTGTGCCACTTCCTGTTTGTGTGTCCAGGGTTCTCCAGTGAAAAACAGCTCGAGGACAGAAGACACAAGGAGACACACACACAGGTATACACACACAGACCCAGAAGGAGAGTCCAGTTTAATACCACTTCGAGTTAGATTCATTCTTGTAGTGATCATCTCCCAAATTAGATTCAATATGGATACAAGTTACAAAACACAGCTATAACTAAGAAAGAAAGACATGAGGCAACTGCAGAGTGATGAGTCTCACTCTGTGCTGTCTGACCTCCTGTGTGTCTACCTGTGTGTCCTGTAGGAGTGTGGTCGATGGCGTCCCGCCGCCCTCTAGCGCCCAGAGCCAGGTAACGCATCATGCTGTCTGTCTGATAGAAACCTCGGGAGTCGTTACATGATTTAGACTGTGAATTACAAATCCGGTCTCTCTGTCTGTCTGTCTGCCTGCCTGCCTGTCTGTCTCCCCTCAGAGAGGTGTTACTGGTTCAGGGGGGTTGGAGAGGATGAGGAGGGAGGCTCAGCTCGCTGCTCTGAGGTACGACGAGGAGAGACAGAAGAATCGATCCCTGCAGAGAGACTCCGTGGCCAGCTACACCAAGGTACCTCCAGTCTAAGCAGTCGCTCAGCAGCATGCTGTGTGCACACGATGCACACTAACACTGAAACTGTCTTTGTTCTTCAGCATAAAGCAGCTCAGAGTCCAACAAAGTCCAGTCCAGACAGTGAGGTGAGACTCAACAGTACACACCCGCCATTCACTGAGTCACAGCACAACAAGCACATGATCCCAACAGCAGGTAGAATCAGATCTGATCACAAACAGCAGCCTGTTCAGGATTCTGACCTCCCCCTGAACTGCAGCATCCTTCAGCTTCCTCTGCCGGTTCAGGAGCACGGTGGTGCTCTTGATCGTGTCCTGTGTCTGCTTACATGTTGTGCTTTGTGCGCTCATTAAAGTTGCTCACAGTCTTCACCAAACCTGATCCACAATCGGTTTTTGCTGTGTATCAGGGTCCTGGATCAGCATCTCCTGTAACTCTGACTTCTCAATCACTCAGCCGCTTTCAACGTTTAGTGGCAGATAAATTTTCTGTCCATCGACTAATAGTTGAATTGTTTCAGCTGTACATCATATTTAGTCGGTCCGTGTGTGAGTTTTGGTTGTGAAGTGTGTTTTAGCCCCGCCTCTTCTCGATGTAGACCACGCCCCTCATCCACCACACCTGTTCACCTTCACTTCATGTTTATGTAGGTGTCTTTGTTAATGTGTGTGTCTTTGTCTGGTATGTGTGTGTGTGTGTGTTCAGAGCGTATACCCCTCCAGACGATCCACCCACACAGATGACTCCGCCCTCTTCATGGTAAGAGTTTGGCCACGCCCCCCCAAATCTACTAACTGAACTAAACATAAAGGAATTCTTCACTGGTGCCAAACAAACAGAGTCATTCAGATTTGCGTCTCATCGCCACAGATCACATGCATAAATACTGCACACTGCATTTCCTACTGTTTCGCAATAAAAGCCTGTGGGAACATTGATTTCAAGTCAGACCAAAATGACGAGTTGCGTTCGTGGTGTGAAGACGTGTGTGAGTAAGGAGGAATCCTGGACGTCTGAATATTTGCTGAAAAGCGTCAGTTCAAAGACGGCGTGATTTAAATGCCAACAGAGCATCGCAGCGTTCAGGGACTGTGACATTGAGACACATTTTTCAACCGAGCAGCGAACTCTGCTGAAACTGCTCCAACTGTCAGGCAGAATATTTTACAAAGCAGACGAGCAGCCAACCGTCTGCGTCGAAGGTTCGCCGCATGTTGTCATGGACGCGAAGGTTGAAGGACCGTGTGGTGGAGGCGCCGTCCCGCTCTGACGTGGACTCGGCTCTGTTCCCACCTCCGCTGCTGGCTTAGAGGCCAAACAATCATTTCTGTGTCGTAGAAGCTTTTCAAAGTTCATGTCTTCTTCTGGACAAAAGGTCAGAGGTTAAAGGTCACGTCCATGTGACAGACCTAGGCTTCAAACTGCATCATTTGTGGTGATTTTACACAAATCTGATTTTGGTTTATGTCTCAGTTTTCTCTTTAATGTGACCCTGAGACACACACAACCGCATGAACACACCTGTCAGTCATTAACCCTCATCCTGTCCCCGTCGCCCCGCCCACCCTCCTCACACTTTGACTGTACATTCTGTTAGAATAGAATGTTTTATATGCTGATTTTAGCCAGCAGCGCAGTGTGACCCCAGTCGTGTCCTGTTCATGTAACGTGTCAGGTGTGAGAAACTGTGTGTAACCAGGAAGTAAACCAGGATGACAGAAAACTTTCTTGGCGCCATCTTTGTATCTATGAAAAGGTCTATTTCTGGCCTTATAAACAAGTAAGCCGTGTTAATGCTGGCGCGGCACCATTGGTCAGTGCAGTGCTGTTTTCTCATTGACTGATGCTGGGAGTCTTTAGGCTTTGTGTAGGCTGCATGTGAGCTCCAAACACACATTTATTCTGTGTCTGTATGGCTACAGTCCACGTCTTACTGCAGTGTGACGTTCCTCACAACATCCGTCTGTTGTTCTGCTTATTTTCTAGGGTGCAAACAAGTTGTTCCATCTGCACAAGATAATATCGAGTTACTGACTACATTTCAAAAGAGAAACTAAAATAATAAAATTAGGTTTTAGTATTTTGGAGATATTAGATGTTTTAAGTATTGACATTTAAAATTCTTAATAATGGAAATGAACTGATTTTGTTTATTATGAACGCCGTCATGTACAAACTGAATCTGCTTCCTGCATTAACTCGTCTTCTTCTTCTTCTCTTTCATCTGTTAATTCATTTTTGTCACTTTTGTTCTTTTATATTTTATATTCCTCTTTTCTTCACTTCCTCTTTAGTTTGTTCCTCCTTCTCTTTTATCTCCATCCCCGACTGTCTGTCTCCATGTCTGTCTGTCTGTCTGTCTCTCACTCAGTGTGTCCTGGTGTTTGAGATAGACTCTGACACAAACACTATAAAGAGACGACCTGGTTCACACAGACAGGTGACACATGCCAGTTTCCTGTCTGTGGCCACTGATTCAGGATCAGCTGTTGATGTGTGTTTGCTCCGTCACTGTTGTCTTGTTGTTGGTATCTGGTAACACTGAAACTGACCTGAAGTCAGCGCTCTGTTCTTCTGACTGTAGAAGCTGTAAACTTTCAGCAGTGATGGGACAAGTAGACCCTGTGCTTCAGTAACTGTGAAAATGCTCCTCAATAAGTACAGGTGCTTCACGCAAAAACTTAATTTTAGCAAAATGTACTCACAGTGCTTAAAGTAAAAGATCCTCATGTTACAGTGTTGTTGTCAGTGTTGTGTTATATCTAATGTGTGGATTAACATCACTGCTGCGTGTTGCTGCTGCTTCAGCTCCTCTGAGCAGCTTGATATCCTGTTGGCTGACGCAGCCTGTCGTGCTGTGGCTGCTGTTAGTCTGTACATCAGCATGTGAGTGGACCTTCAGACTGTTTGCTGTGTTAACGCGTGTCCTCAGCTGAACAAAGACAACAGTGACGTTCAGACCTCACACACCGTTTAGTTTCCGTCTTTTGTTGAATCCTTCATCTTTTTATTTCTGCTGCCCTCTGTTTTTTGTCTGTTTCCTCCTTTTTTCTCTGCTGTCTGTCAGTCTGTAACTGGGGTGTCTGTAGACGGCTGTCGTTCTCTCGCTTCTGATAGCTCCACCTCCTGTTTGCTGCAGGTACTGCCACCTGCATGCTGTCTGTCTGTCTGTCTGTCTGTCTGACTGTGTACGCTGGATAACAGATTAAATGCTGTGTTAAATTTTTCTTTAGTTTGAGTGTTACTTTAAACTAAAGGCAAAAAAAACATCAGTCTGTGTATTACTGACTTCCTGCCTGTGGCTCTCAGCTCTAAGCCCATTGGTTCTTATTGTTCATGGTGGTGATGTGTTTTTAATGGAGCTCAGAGAGAGAAGATAAAGCAGGCTGTGATCCACACGCAGTACTCGTTAGTTTCACTGTCGGTTCAGAGTTCAGTTTGTATGGACTACATTGTGAACTGATCTGATTGCATCCAGCTGAGGAACTTCCTGTGTGTTCAGGTGCTAACTGTCCTGTGTTGTGTCTCTGCAGGGAGAGGACAGAGCTGCTCTGTCTCCTACAGGTAAGACAGCACACATATGGCCCTGGTGCAGTCAGTCAGCTAAAAGGAATCCCAGATGCTGCTGTTCTAAACCCAGTTTTACTGACATCAGTACTTTAAGAGAAGATTTGTGTTGTGTTGATGTTATAATTTTGGTATCGTGACAACATGAGTCTGTCTTTGTTATTTCTTCCAGCCAATCAGTCGCCTTCTTACCCCAGCGCAGGGGGCGTGACCTCCTGTCGGCCCGCCGGTCTGAGACCAGAGAGCTTCCTGTTTCGTCTCGGTCAGAAGGAAGAGAAGAGGAAAGGTGAGATGTCACCAGGTTACCTGTTCAGGTGCATCCAGACAGAGGAGGCGGTCGTGGTTTCTTTTTCAGCTGATTACCTCTTGGCCTGTGGTCACCATCTTCACCTGTCAGCTCTCTGACCAATCGTGTCCGGGTTTGACTCCTACTCTCTCCGCTTTCTCCTCCAGGTGATGCTCCTCATAACCAGGAGGAGGCTCCTGCTGCTCCTCCTCTGGTTGGAGAAGATGCTGAGCTGGTGGAGCAGCTCAGAAAGGTTTGTACCTCCCCCTGCTCACACACGTGTTCCCACGCAGTAACATCCTTTCATAGCCGGTGACCATCGTCTCACCTGTTACCAGGTAACCAGTTTACCTGTGGACTCTGCTGCTTTGAAACATGCTGCTGCCATCACTTCTGCAATGAGCAGATATTTACAAAACTCGCTAAAGTTGATGGGGTAACTTTGGATGTATTGTGGTTGTACTGTTAGCTTTAGACCGTGTGCTGCAAAGATTAGCTGGCGTTCATTTTTTAACACAGACTCATAACAGATCTTCTGATGCGGATGTTTACACGTGGCGATGAGAATATAGTAATTATAATGATTATGTCATACAGCGTTAAAGTCAGCTGCAGCACTCGGCTCGCTGAAGTCCCAGCATCTCGTGACGGCGTGAGGTTCCTCTGACATGTTCTCAGTTCTTCAGTTCTCTCTGGTTTCTGAGCACACCTGAACCTGTTGGTGAGACACCTGCTGAGCGCTCATCATCAAAAGGTACTGCTGACCTGTCTGTCTCCCCGTCTGTCCGTCCAGAATATCGAGGCTCGTCTGAAGGTCTCGTTGCCTAGCGACTTGGGGGCAGCTCTGACAGACGGGGTGGTGCTCTGTCACTTGGCCAATCACGTGAGACCACGTTCTGTCCCCAGCATCCACGTCCCCTCCCCCGCTGTGGTGAGTGCAGATTATTGTTTTCTTACCAACGAGGACACTGAGGTCACTGCTGTCGTTTGTTCTGATCATCACGACGGTGCTCCTCTGTGTCCTGCAGCCCAAACTCACCATGGCCAAATGTCGACGGAACGTTGAGAACTTCCTGGAGGCGTGTCGCAGGATCGGCGTTCCACAGGTAACACACACACACACACACACACACACACACACCAGTACTGATTCAGTGGGCAGTGATGTCACAGCAGAGCTTTTTCTGTTTCGCAGAAACACGTTTATGTTATTTCCAGCCTTGTGTGTTTCGTTAGCATCGGTAGTGGAGCGCGATGGAAGAACAGGAGGGAGAAGGAGACGTTCAGACCCTCCTCGCTCCTCCTTTGGTCTCCTCCTCTAAAACATGATCTGCAGACTGCACCAGTGGAGGGTTTTAAATGCAGAGAAACCTCTTGATTGTGTCAAATGAAACCACATGGTTGTTGGCTCTCCAGAGGACTCTCAGTTCCTCCAGGATTTGTAAATCTTGGCTCCATCAATAAGACTGACTGTGGCATTACTGTCTGCTCCTGATGTGAAGCTGCTTCTCCTCAACTAACAGCTTTCTTTCTTCTCTTTCACCTTCCCACCTTTCATTAATTTGTCTTTATTTTGTCCATCTCACTCCTTTGTCATCTGAATTTTATCCGCTGCCATCTCCATCCCACTTTTACACAAACACTCAGGACAGTCTTTGTTCAGTGGGGGAGGTCCTGGAGGGGAAGGGAGGCAGTGTTTATGGGACGGTGGGTGTGTTGCTCTCCATGGCTCCGCCCCAGATTGGACCCTCCCCTCGGGTCCAGCTGGCAGGCTTCGCCCTCTTCTACCTGGCCATCATGTCGGTGCTGTGTGCCATCTACGTACACCTGGCACCGCGACTCTGAACCCAACACAGACAGAATATACAGACAGATGTGAGAGGCCACACATCTGAGGTTTTTATTTCATTCATATCTCCACCAAAATAGCTTAATGCACCCTAATAAGTCAGTAATGAAATCACATTCATGGCACAAGACATATTTTGTGTTTTGAGTTATTAGCGCAAAAACTGGAGGCATCCATTTCCTGCCACTTACCTGAGTCCATGTTCCAGCATGGACTTCCTGTCCTTTCAGTATGCTGTGAGTAGCTGTTCCACTCACCTCGGTGTCTGAGCACAGCCGGTGTGCTTATTCCGACCCCCGTCTCAACATTCAAATCTCATCAGTTTGTCTTAATGATGTTCTGCTTTCAGTGGTTGTAATTGTTTTGTACCGATGATGATAGTGATTTACAGATCGCTCAAGCCTTTAAAGTTCTAAAACCCCTTGTGTCCGAACTGCAGAGGTGTGGACTAGAACCACGTGACCTGGACTTGAACCTGATAAAAATCTGTGAAAGCTGTGACTTAAACATCAGTGACCCATAGCTTCACTTGGACCTTAGGACCTGCTGACTGTTTTGAACTCAAAGCACAAGGTTTAAGACCCGTGACTTGTTAGCCTTGACCTAGGACTTGGACTTGGACCATTTGGGACTTGTTGATTTTGACTTGCTCTGAACTTGAAACTGGTTGGAGTTGGCACAGGACTTAACAGTCAAGACTTCAAAGCAAACAGTGACTTTGTCCACCTGTGCTGAACTTGCCGTATGTCTGTAGTCTCCCTGAGGATCAGATTCTCAAAGCCATAGAGGATCATGTGATTCCTCAGGTTGAAGTTAAAACTTGACAATCCCACAAAGTGTGAGGTTTACCCCGAAGCGTGTTTCCTGTCTGTCAAAGCTCCGCCCCCTGTGCCTTATGTTTGGCTGCCTGTCTGAGTGCTTTTTTACCGTTTGTAAAGTGGTCCGGGGCCACCGCCCCACTCCCCACCCGGCACTTCCTCCTGAGACCCTCCCTGGCTCAGAAACCTGCCATTCTGTGTGTATGTGAACAACAACAAAACAGCGTTTTCCACTTGTGGTCTTCCTCTCTGTGATACCAATGGTGTTTGAGATACTCAGCTGACGTGTCATAGATAAAAATAACTTCGACGTGGAGCATTTTTTTCCTTTATTGGGGAAAAAGGAAGCGCTGAAATCTAAGTGTAGGAGCCCTTCAGTGTTGGCGGCTCGTAGAGCTCTTGAATTCCTCTGCAGGAACTTAAGGAATCAAAACATGTTTCTATTGTGTTCAGTCCTGCTTTTGTTTCCACTGCTCTCCCACTGCTTTGAGGACGAGGTCCTGGAAAAATAAATGTGGGTTCGGATCAGGAGGTGATACTAAATCTGAATATGGAGCAGAACAAAACACACTTTAAAAACAGAAGAACAGTGCAGGACTCCTGCTGGTTAAACCAAGCTGGAGCCACAGTAGTTTTCTCTGCAATTCAATTCAGAAGATGGACGAACCTGTGATCAGCTGTAATCCACAACTGGTCCACTGGTTCAAGAAGACTTTTGTCCATTGATGGCACTTTTTAAAAGCGATGAAGAGTGAGGATGGTGAAGATGTGTTGAGTGTTTTTAACAGACTGTGTGCCTCTGCTCTGCTTTTCCCTTTGAACATTAATAAAATAAACTAAAGCCCCTCGACTCACTTTGTGTCTCTAACGCCACATGCACACGTCCGAGTACAAAATGAGAGTTGAGAATGAGAAGTGTGTTTTCTGTTTCACTGTGTCAAAACGTTCCCCATAAACATAGTGGAGGAACTTATCCACGCCTTCATGTTCTCCTGCTTTGGTGACTGCTGTCCTCTCCTGAGTGAATGCAGCAGTAAACTCAGATCTGACGTTAATGTGTGTGAAATAAGCGCACACTCATACTCTAACAGCTACTTAACTAAAACTCAAACGTGCACGGCCACAGAAATTGTATGTAGTCATAAGTGGAAGTCCACTCACTGGGCTTTTCTACAGTTTTCAGCCACATCTCATGGACTTCGTCATGAAGTGGATGGATTTTTCATGGAGACGCTTCAGTAAACACATGACTGAGGTGTTGAATTCAGAGGAAACAAGCGAGTGACTGGACTTTGACTTGATGTTGTTTTGTCAAACTGCTGCTTTCACTCAGTCTTGTTTCTCTCCTTTTCTCTCACCCATCAGTTCATTTTGTTATTTGAGTTCTTTTTCATTTTTGCCATGGTTACTCTTATTTTATTCATTAATTTTATTTACCATCTGTTGACCCACCTTTCCGTTGTGTTTTCTTTTGTCCCCTGCTGCGTGTCCTCTGTGGTGTCTGTGTCTGTAGAGTCAGTTGTGTCTTCCTCTGCACATCCTGGAGGAGCGAGGGCTCCCCCAGGTGGCCGGGACCGTCAGCGCCCTGCTCGACCTGGCGCCGCCCAGAAACCTCGTCACCATGACGACAACCACAGCTGGCCCCTCTGTCAACTTATAGACGACACAACTACCACCGCACGTGCTCAGTCCACCTCCTGCAGCTCTCCGGTTGGGGAGGAAACCTACAAGCAAATGATTTTTAGATAAAAAAAACTGAAAACCTCCAGAAAAGTGTGGATGTGATGGAGACATGAGCACAACTGAAGATGCAACTACAGTAACACAGCAACAGTTTGTTTCTTACAACCGCAAAATGATCAGGCTTTGAGTCCCTGAAGTGGCCATTAGAGCGTCTTCAGCTTTATGAACCTTCCTGTTTTAGTGATCGGTCAGATTTCTTTCACTGCCGCAAAGAAAGAGGGAGGGAAGCGGTTAAGGCAAGAAAAGTGACAACATTTAGTCAAATTCATGCACTCAGTGGAACAAAATCAAAAACACTCAGTCTGGCAGCTCTTCTGGAGGCAAAAAGTTTCAAACTGTCAGGCAGCAGGAAGCCACGTGCACATTTTTTGTATATTAAATATTCTGTTGTGTTTTAGCATTGAAAACCTTCCCTCCTTTGTTCTACAAAATCATGAGTTCATCTTTTGACTCAAATCAAGGTGACAGAAACAATTATTTCAGGCATTGCAACCCTAAAAGTATATTTTTAATTTCACTGTCTGTAAAAAAACTATAATCTGTTGATAGTTTCATTCAGTCCTCCCAGAACAGTTTTTAGATTTTGGGTTGGAGAATTAGTCAGCGTGTAGTTATGGTAGCAAACTGATTTAGCTAGCTAGCATTTTTTGAGTCTGCTTGGTTTAAAATTTAATCTCCCCAACTCAAAGTAGATGTTTGAATTTATTTTTTATTTATTTTTGTATGTATGTACATTTTGACTGGCTGAACTCAAAGTCAGTTTTCATGCTGGTAGTTTTTGTATGAGCAGTTTTCTGCAGCCTTCAGCTGACATTACTGACCTTTGTTTTGATTTATTTACAGGTCCCCTAAACTCATTGAATCCAAAGAATAATCTATCAGTGAAAGAACGCTTGCGGCTAACAAGGTCCTAATATATTTTTTATTTATTCATTTTTTAAAAATGCTTTTCATGGACAGGCACAATTTAAAGTAACAGCAGCACAGTTAGCTAGCTGCTAATTGGCATCTGTTTTCCCCAGGCAGGAAGACAAAAGAAACGTGAGTGTGCATTTAACTGTAAAATCTTTAAAAACAAAGTTATATCATAGGGGAAAAAACAAACCAAAACATTTAATATCCTAGTTAAAACATCTAATTGCAACTAAACAGACAAACTGAGAGTGTATTAACTTGTCTCTGTAATTAAGTCCTGACCCAGTTGGTTTATAACTTAAGCTAACGTAGATAAAAAAAACAAAAAACAAAAACATTACTTTCCATTGTTTCGTTTTTTGGGGGGTTTTTTGCGTTTTATTTTTGTTTTTTGTGTTGACACTAAGATAGCTTTCTGCTGACGGTAGCTGTTACTGACGTAGTTGGTTTTGAGGTGATGCCAACATAGCTCGCAGCTAATATTAGCTAAGTTTTTGGAAGTAGATTAAGCTAACACAGGGAGCTGTAAACAGTAATTATTATTAAGCACTGACTTTGGGGTAGAAGATAATTTAAGTCAACACTAACATTAGCTAGCATTGATAATGTTGGTTTCAGAATGAATGGCAATAGAAGTACTTTCCAACAGTAGCAAATATAAACGTGCAGTAGAAAGTCTGAAAAGCTCACTGCTAATGTTAGCTAACATTGTGAAATTAGTTGTTGTAAAGATTAAACTGAAACAGCCAGCTTTAAATATCTAAAATTTCTGGTTGCTAAGTTGATGGTACAGCTGGTTCAGTCTGCCAGTTCTGATAAATGCTAATGACGGTGAACAGAGAACAGTAGTTGGTTTGAAAATGCTCACCGATAATTTCAGCTAGCGTTAATCCAGTCTCTTTGGCATTGAAGCTCGTGTAGCTCACTGCTAATAATAACCAACACTTATATAGTTGTTTTCAGATAACTCTAGGGTAACTGAGTGCCAGTACTTACAAATATTGTGATGCAAGTTGGTTTGCAGATAAACTCAACACAGGTAAATTTAAATATTATATAATATTCAACCATTTGGTTTGGGATTGAAGCTCATGTCAAAATGGTTGATGAAGCTAGTTGAGAATTTATGCCAACAATACAAATCAAAATTCTCAAACATAGATGTACAGTAACTGGCATGAAATTGCTCACTGATATTAACTAACATTCTGAACTTCGTTGGTTTTACAATTAAACTTGTGTGTCTTATTTAATTAGCTAATAATTAGCTAATAATCTAGTTGGTTTTGCAATATAACTGCAGCTAGCTGTGGTGCTACATAACATTAATGTACTTGGTTTAGATGTGAAACTAATCTGACTCCATGTTAGCATTAGTTAATATGGATAAAGCTGGTTTGTTATATAGACACTGCAAGTTGTTAACATTGGTGTACACCAGCAGGTTTGTAAATCATGAATTTAACTAATGTTGTGAACTCATCGGATTTGGAGGTTGTGCTATCATTGCTAGCTATAAAGTCAAACATTGGCTAACACTACATTACTTTGTTTTGAGCTGAAGCTGATATCACTCAGTGCAGATATTAGCCGCCACGTTGCTGTTGTCAGTTGAATCTTCAGTTTTTAGTGTCTCCATCGGATCCAAACATCAGCATTTACAGATTTATATTTAACTTAGCATCTTTTTTTTATCTTTATTGTGTTCTGGTTTGACGTCACCTTGATTGTCAGCGGTGGATTTCATGTGATGAAGACAAAGACCTGCCAGCTCCTGAACTTTGACTCGGAGGATCTTTATCGAATTCAGTCCCACAGACGACAGATGGACGTCGTCTTTTCTGATCTTTGTGCACAGGACTGTTTGTATCTGCACCCTGTCTTCAATATTATGCTGATGTTTTTATTATTCTCCTTATTGTCAGAGCCAACAGTCTGAGCTCCGATGGCTTGACCTTTTTTCCTGATGTGATTGGAGGAGGACGATCAGGTGTTGACGAGCTCTTGAAGCTCCGACTGTCTCCTCAGCCCCTCCTCCTCCTGTTTCTGTTCAATCTGGGACTTTTTTATGGTGACAAGGTAACAAGAGTCCTCCTGATATCACACTAAAACACTGTGGCCTGCAGGAAGAGTCCTGTTGTACAGTCACTTTCAGTTTTTATCTTAATTAGATGTATGTGTACAAATATATTCTGTAAATATATACATATATATATATATGAGGCTGAAATGTGTGTTGCCATGACGACACATAGAGCATCATGGACTCTCAGACAGACGCAGTCCCTAATCAGAGGTCAAACGAGAAGTTTTTAGTTAAACGTAAATGAAGATGCACATCAGGGTGGCACATCATGCCGTGTTTTTAAAAGGAGTCACCATGCAGGTCATCCTACTGCTTCACGTTAACTTTCTCCAGAGCAAACGCAGCTCATGTTGTCATTACAGGCTGTTCTGCTGCCTCCAAAGTGGACTGAAAACTCCACTGATGTTCACTTAAAATTCTGCTGATTTATCACTTCTGAGTCATGATGTTGACAACATTTTTCTACTTGTTTTTTTTCCCTTGTCCCTTTGTTTACTTCACACCAGTGTGTTCAGATAACTGATTTCAGGCTCCACATGCTGCCTCCTTGTTTACATCAGTAATGCATATCTCTTCCTTTTGTTGTGAAGGGCAGCGACGCAAACCAACAAAATTTCCTTTAGTGTATTTAAACTGTTTGGAGATTAGCGTTGAGTTGCTGAGAGAATTTTGCATTCAGAAACTTCATGGTGTTTTATATTTTCATGCTGTGAGAGCTCTTGCTGCGTTCAGGTGATGTGCGACATGCGGATGATGCTGAGAGTCAACATGGCTGCTGACACTGAGAAAAGTTTGATTTTGGGCCAGTTTTAAACTTTCAATTCGTTCTTATTTAACCTGAATGCAGCATCACACCTTCAGTTTTAACTTGAAGCAGTGGGACCAGAGTCCAAACTCTCTGCCCTGAAGTTAGACTCACAGGCTCAGACCTGCCCACAGCAAGCTCCACCAACCAGAGGCTGAAGACCATCTGCTCTGTCTTTAGGTGTGTGGAGACTCACCTGTCACCTGCGTGGTGTTTTAGATCATCACCAGTGGGGTAAAGTGTTTTTTATTTGGGTTTGTGAGCCGCCTGTGAGGCCAAACTCGTGGCCCAGCGGTCCTTCACAGGTGCTGTGATTGACAGTTGGCCGTCCAGTCCTGTGTCCTGAGTGGACAGATGTCCTTTGGAGGTTTTAGATGTTCGAGACGTGGACTGACAGAGGAGTTTTGTGTTTGTACAGATGTTTTATGTTTTTCCTCTTCATGTGTTTCTCCTGCTGCGGTGATGATCAGGTGACGGGGGCTCGTGTCAGAGGGTCATGTGGTTTTAAAGGACATTCCACCGTTTTTCAAGGAGGACAAACAGGCTCACAGTTTTACATTTTTCACTTTAGTTTTATTTTTTGCTGAACAAGTGTATAAAAGATTTGAACACGGCTGTAAGAAAAGTTAAGTTTAAGTGCATTAAATAAATATTTTAATTTGACTCGTTTCACTGATGTTAAACTTTGTTGTCTTCACTGCTCCCCCATCAAAACAAAATGTTGTTTTCTTGTTGTTTCAATCTCAAAATGTCCCAAAAGACATCAGATTGCTGAAGTGTAACTGACAAGCTGTGTCAGCGCTTCACTGAGGAGGAAGAAAACCGCTTTGAGTGTAGCCTACAAACAGGGAGTCAAACTGTGAGCGTGACAAAATAACAGAAAAAGTTTACACAAGAAACCAAAACTTAACATTAAAACATCTATTCAAAACTTCTTATACTTTGACGAGTTTAATGTGTTGACCAGAAGTATGACGCCTTCATATTAAAGTTAAAGATTAAAGTGACATATTTTGTCATTGGAGGGAACTCACTCCAACGAAATTCGTGCTCTGCATTTAACCCACCCAAGTGACGTGCACACACACACAGCAAACCCGGGGCAGTGGGCGACCGCGTGCAGCGCCCGGGGAGCAGTGGGGGTTAGGTACCTTGCTCAAGGGTACCTCAGCCATGGACACCGGGACGGGGAATCGAACCAGCGATCCACCGGTTACGGGTCCGACACCCTAACCGCTGATCCACGACTGCCCCAAAATGAGGAACGCTTCACGAATTTGCGTGTCATATCTGTTTCTGTGTCATCCTCAAGGCTCTGAGATAAGAACTGAGTGTTTAGTGCCAAAAATAAATCCACTAACTATTTAGCTAAAAGCAGTAAAATATATTCTGAAATAATTTACTTAAGAGCGTTACAGTTTTAGACAGTAAAAGACAAACAGTTTGTACTACATTTAATAAAAAAACAAGTTACAATGGACACTCGTTCTTTTAATAATTAAATAATTAAAATAATTATAAGCTTGATTTGTGTCGCACTTATTTGAACAGTTACAATGTTTTTACAATAAAAACACCGAAGTCAAATGGAGATTTATTTATTTATTTATTTTTTAATTTGCTGATAATAAGGTAACAACGCAGGAGACGTATATTGATAAAATAAACATAAAAAACTTAGTTTAGAAAATAAAGATAAAATTTGTCAATAAAGATGTCGGTTTTCTAAATAAAATTTTATGCTATGAAGGAAATAAAAAGCGAATCATTATTAGTGAAATAAACTATTTTGTTCAGGCACATCCGCGGCCACCTATGTTTACGATAATTTCCCAGCATTCCTTTCTCACTTCCTTTTCCTCCATTTTTCTCCTCACAGTAAAGGTAAGAGAGTCGACATGTCTGACTAAATGTTCATATTTCACTGTTTATCTGGATTATTTCTGGCTGATAGTCACAGTCAGTTTATCGTTAATTTGTCCTCCACTCGTCGGTCAGTTTGTGTCGGTTATGGAGTCGGTGATGGCGGAGATTCAGTTTGGATGCAGCTAACAGCGGCTAACAGAGCGGAGTTCAGTCCGGAGAACAGACCGAACCGCGGGGCTGAAGGCTGGCTTACAGTTATCTATGGGTCCCGGTCTGTGTCGGGGCTGAGCTGTTGCATGACGCCGGCGTTAACATTTGTTCTCCTGTGCGAGTGTTTTCTCCGGTTTGCAGCGGTTAACGTGTGCCGGCAGCAGCGAGCAGAGCTAACGCTAGCATCACGTTAGCATCAGTGTTTGGAGATCTCATGTGTGACATGTTTGTGTGTGGAAGTTAAGTAGATGTTACGGACACTCGCGTCCCCTGTGAAATGTAGTGTCAACGTGTGTTGACGTAACTCGAAGAGTTGTGGTGCTCGCTGCTCCAAGATGTTAGCCCCCTCCAGTTAGCAAAGTGGTCCCGTTAAAGTGAACACCTGCCCTTAAATCTACGGAATCATCCGAGCTGATGTCCCGTTGTGCCTGAGCGACAGGAGTTGTTGTCATTTTAATTCAACAGGTATAAAATAATCTAATTGTACACATCATTAACTAGTTTGAGACACAGTTGGTTAATGCTAAGTGAGTCTACACCCTGCAGAACACAAAGTGGACATTCAAAATGCTGTGAGGACTGCACACTGTTTAGTCCCCCATTATATAAAGACGTCCTCACCTGTCAGACAGGTGAAATATGAGTATAGTTTGAACACAAACACGTCGTTCAGTTGGCACTCCGGCATAAAGTGGACGTAGCCGAGTCTGAGCAACGAGAGGATCTGTGATGGTCCACTGTCACTGACTAATGAGCTGCTGTGATTTCAGGTTTTAATGTGACTGTTTGTCTTTGTGCAGGTGGGACTCACCTGGAGAAGTTTGACAATGCCTGGAAGGTAAACCCAAACCTTTAGTTTTCTCCCTCGACTCCAGCAGTCTCTTCTTCTCTTGCCTTCTCTTCTCTTCCCTGGAGGAAGCAGAGAAGAAGAAGGAGCGGCTGCTGTGTTTTTGTAAAGTCCGTTTTAAAACCTTTATTGCACTCTGCTGACTCTGGATCTGTGTGTGCTTGTCAGACTGTGGAGTAAGGCCATCTTTACTGGCTACAAGCGTGGCCTGAGGAACCAGCGTGAGCACACGGCCCTGCTGAAGCTGGAGGGGTGCTACACCAGAGACGAAGTTGACTTCTACCTGGGAAAACGCTGTGCTTACGTCTACAAGGCCAAGAAGTAAGAAACACAGGAAACACTCTGTCATCAGCGAGGATCTTCGTGTTGTTCCACGTCTGTTAAACAGGCTCGAGTGTGACGTCTCGGGGAGGTCGAGGCGTGTTGGCGGTTTGATCGTAGAAGAAGAAGAATCACTTTATTGACAGTATATATATTTTTACATACACACACTGAATTCGTCTTCTGCATTTCACCCATCCTTAGTTGAACACACACATGCAACACCCGGCAAATTACATGCAGTGAAACACACACAGGAGCAGTGGGCAGCATCAAGCGCCCGGGGAGCATATTGGGGGGTTAAGTGATTTGCTCAAGGGCACATCAGCCGGCTAACGGAGGGGGGGGAGCATTTTTCGCATTAATCACTCCACCACACCCAAATGTTTCCTGCCCGTCCTGTGGGGGAATCGAACCGGTGACCCTCTGATCACAAGCTGCTTCTCCAACCTCTGGGCCACGGCTGCCCCTGTAGGAAACAGGAGTGTTGCTGAGGCTGCGGTGGAGACGGTGAAGGTCAAGTCTTACTGGTGGAGAAACGTTTCGTCTTGTTTTGTCTCGTTGTTAAAACAAAGCTGGTTAAGCTAATGGCAGGAGGCGTCTGCAGGCAGCGACACCTCTCGGCAGAGGACAAGAGGACGTCTGTCCTCTGTGAACTTTATGGTTTCTTTTGACGTGTGAGTTTGGTTTGAAGTAAGATTGAGTTCGTAGTGACTTTGATGTTGCTGCTCTTGAAACAATATTTAGTTATGTTTAAAATACAGATTGATTGTTATCCTGTTCTACATTTATTCTCCAGTAATGGAACCCGTTTTAGTTTCGATGAAGAACTGGACCTTCAGAGTTCTGACAACATAAAAACACATGAAATCTTTCTGCTGGTTGGTGACTCCACTTTGACTCTTGGAGGACACACACGTCAGTTTAAGTGCCTTCAGCTTCAGCAGATGTTTGTTTTGACACACCAAAGTGTGGAGCTGAACGATTAATTCATCGCTCACAGTGAGTGTCCAAAGCACCGCAGCTGCACTTTACTGAAGTAACGTGTGTTACAGCAGAACCTGAGGAATTCATCTTCTCATTTTTAATGTTGTTCAGTGGAAAATGTAAAAGTTGTTCCCACTAAAATCACGCGTCGGATCACGGTTACGACGTGTCGTGATTCGCTCACACGGCGTCTCTGAGGGGAAACTCTGCCCGCTCGCGTCCGTCTGCCCAGGCTGTCGGTTTAACAGACGGCTTCGAGTGTTGCTGCGTTCAGCTCACATGAGTTTTAAGATTCTTCATTTACCGCCAGAAACGACAAAGAAAAGCAGCAAATGCTCACGTTTACGAAGCTGAAACCAGCAAGTGTTGACATTTTTGCTTTAAAAATGATCGACGCTCTTTATTGATTATCAAAACAACTAATTTTCTTCCATCTGAACAGTCGATTAATTGTTGCAGCTCTGCATGAGCCCGCGAGCTGCTGCAGGCAGAGAGACCAACACCTGGCGCTCACCTGGACGTGCTCTGCCGTGTGGGCGGAAGCTTAGAACAAAACTGCAGTATGAATGTGTGCTTCTCGTGTGCAGGAACACAGTGACGCCGGGCGGGAAACCCAACAAGACCCGAGTGATCTGGGGGAAGGTGACCAGAGCCCACGGCAACAGCGGGATGGTCCGAGCCAAGTTCAGCAGCAACCTGCCGGCCAAAGCCATCGGACACCGAATCAGAGTGGTGAGTCTGCCAGGTGTTCAGGGTCACCTTGTTTCCCCCACAGTCACGTGTCCGTCGTCGTGTGAAGTCTTTGTGGTTATTGCTGGGCCTGATCACACGTTTACAGTTGAGGTTTTAAGTGTAAATGTTGATTTCTCAGTGTGAACTTCACTTTGTCTTCCGTCGGGGACATGAGGACTGACGGCCTGGGACCTCCTGCTTTCATGTCCCTGTTTTCACCTAAAAGAGTGAATGAAAACTCACTTTTGTCCTCTGCGCCGTTTGACAAATGGCTGACATCGCTGACCGCCAGCTCGCCGTGCCGGTCAAGTCGGTGTAATCGTTTTTGTGTCGTTCACATGGACAGGATTGTTTTGTCCGTTTTCCATGTGGACGACAGCTGACGGCGAGCGAGAAGCTTCAGAGCGGCAAACGCTTCAAAGGCAAAAAGTTAACAGTCACATAAACCAGCAAGTTGTAATTAATTAGAATAATTAAATCAGATTATTAAGTAAGAAACGCAGCATCAAATGACTGAGATGTTGACATGAAGCACATCATGTACACAACAGGGAAAAGTCTTGTCAATTCAGATCTTTACACAAAACTGATCTGGGGTCTGTTCAGTTGAGTTGTGAGCTCTTGTAGTTATCGGCGTGGAGTTTTATTGTGACGGTGTCTGACTTCCTGTCTGTTTCCAGATGCTGTATCCTTCTCGGGTGTGAAGAGGAAACATCTGCAGCTGTTGATGTTCTTGTTTGTACAGAAACAATAAACTGATCAACCCAAACCTGCGTCTCTTTCTCAGTGTTTACCGTCAGTCACGTGACTTAGTGACGTCATCTTTACACGTTTTACTCTCCTGGTCAGTTGGAGCAGCAGCTCTGAATCAAACCGAAATGTTTTATTAACGAGGAAATAAAATGCAAAACGGCTGGAAGTGAGTTCAGCAGCAAAGCATTCTGGGATAAGAAGCCCTGAGTGGTGCCTCGCAGGTACGGACAGGACGCGGTAAGCCACGTGAAACGCGCGTGTTCAGAGCTGCGTGGGGTCAGTCTGACGAGTCCACGGACCAGATGTGCTGGAAGACAAACAGCTGGATTAGTACGTTTCTCATGAGATGTTGATGTCTAATAAAACCTGAGTCACATCAGATCGGCTGAAGAGGGTGAATCTGATTGGTTCTCTGATCAATCAAGTGCTCAACGTTGTCTGTCGTGGGCTTCCTGCCACAGCTGCTGTGTTATTGATGCTTTGTGTCGCAGTACTTCTGTGGTTTGATGCTACTGTAGTATTATTATATTTAGTGAGTATTCCAGCAGATTTCTTAAATCTGTCAATAGTCTGTTTTTTTTCTACATGGTGTTTTATTTGCAGTATTTCTGTGAAGTACCTGTCACTTTCCTCCAGGGTTATCACGTTCTAAAAGACGTTTCACACGTCGTTGATTACCCGCAGATTCAGCGGTTGTGTGTTTGATCGTTTCACATTAAAACAACACAAATTTAAAGCTGACAGGCTGCGCTCAGGGCAAACAAAAGCCCTCCGAAACGTCGCCGGATGACGTCACCAGAGGGGCTTAAGCATCGGGATGTGGGGTCTCTGTCGTCACCGAGCACTCCATTTCCCATGAACCCCTGCGCGGCTGCTGTGAGTTTGAGCTGCGCGAGCTGTTTACTGAGAGCAGCGGCGGCGGACCTGAAGGAGGACAGACAGGACGAGAGTTTGTCCTCACCGCGCGGACAGCAGGCAGGACAGACAGACAGACAGACAGGTGAGCGGGTCACCGACCATAAGCAGCCTTATGCTTTGTATTTGTGCTCGTTTCCGGTGTGATGCTCGGAGGACAGTTTGTTTTGTAACAGCAGCATCACATGCTTTTATTGTGGAGGGTTTTTATTGTGTTTTTGTATCTGATACTCTCACACACAGCAGCTCTGGGGTCTCTGCAGTATTTGTTGGCCGGTTGCAGTATTTCTGTTATATTTGTCTTACTGACTGGCTTGTGTTTGTCTTGTAGTACATCGTCATCACAGTACTGCGTCTAGTAACGACTTTATTGAGATATAATTGTTTTACAGTGTGTCTGCTTGTTGTGTTTTTAAAGTGTCGCTGTGTACCTGCAGTATTTATACTGTAAGTACACTCACAGACCCGTGTTTTACTGCATGATAAGTACCACAGTATGTCTATAATATTCCTCTCATTTTTACTGTCATGTACAACTCTCTGTTTGCAGTAAGAGTATTATATTCCTTATGAAGTACTGCAGAAATACATACCTGTTACATTTTGGAGTATTAATACCATAACTCTGCAGTTTTACATGTTTTTTCATATCAAGATGAAAATGCTGGTTGTGAATTTATTTGAGTCTGGAGACGAAGAATTTGTCTCAGCAGTTTGTCTCTTTCTGTCTTTCGTCGTCGTGTCTCCGTGACATCCAAACAGACTTTTATTTTGCTGTGTCGCTGGCAGAGCTTCCTGTTGGAGAGTCGGGGGTCAGAGGTCACATGTTGTCTGATAGAAGATGAGAGAACATGACGGTGGACGCGGCGAGCCGGAGTCTCTCCAGTCGTCCTGCAGCGCTGCTCCGGGGTCAGAGGTCAGACTGCAGCAGGAGCTCCAGGTGAGGAGGACTTCCTGTGTGGCTCATGAAGACGCAGTCAGGTGTTACATGTTCACACACTCCGCGTTTGTAACCAAAACTGAAGACAGATTTCTGTGTCACGGCTTCCTCTCGTCCTCCTGTCCCATCAGTCATGTGACGACCCCTCAGACTCACCTGGTGACCCTCCGCAGGGGCCCGACCCCTCGGGTTGGGAACCGCTGCACTGAACTAGCTGACAGTATATGAAGTAGTTCAACACTGAAGCTGCAGTATCAATACCACATCACACAGGACCACAGACGTTTTACTGACATTTTACTGCAGTACTTCTACTACACTAAGCTAAGAATACTGCGTGACTTCTACTGCATGAAGCTGAGAATACTGCAGTACTTCTACTACACTAAGCCGAGAATGCTTGTCCCTCTGCTTCCTCTTCCTGTATCTGCATGTCGAGAAAATAAAGGGTTGAACAGACGCAACAATCAAACTTCACAATAAAAGCAGATAAAATAAGAAAGAAGATAAAAGATTTAGATGAGAAAGAACAAATAAAACAGCAGATTAAAATGGTGTTTGATAAACGGTGAAGCGGCAGCTTCCTCCTCACACACACACACACACACACACACATCACCTCTTTGTTTACATAATGAAGCTCCGCCTCCTGCTGCCCAGCCGATGCTGGGGGGATTCCAGCCGTCTGATTGGCTGAGGCTGTGTGAATGGACTCGATGTGAGTGAGCATCATGAGGCAGCAAACGTGAGCTCTGCACGTGCTCAGTAGCAGCTCCTCTGCAGGGGGGAGCTGAGCACGGCCAGAGAGGAGGCTGTGACACACACACACACACACACACACACACACACACAAAGCACTGATTCAGTGTTAATTCATTATCATTGCACAGAAAAATCCTGCTCTCTCATTGGCTGAATCAGAGTTCAGTGTTTTACATCAGAGCTCAAAGTGTGTCATCCTGCAGGTAACCATGGCAACGGTTCATTTATTCAAGTGCTGTACTTTTTGTACAATGGTTAGGTACTTCTAAATTACTTCATCTTAAGCTACATTATACTGATACTCTGCTACATGCAGCACGCCTCAGTGGTTACTTTTCAAATTAAAGGTCCCTTCTGTTATTATGAGTTGAACTACCAATCAGTAAAGTTTTAAAATGTGTGTTCACAGTAAAGTGACAGCAACAATAAGATCACATGATTGTGCAGTATTACAGTGACAGGTGACATTCTGAGTACTTTTACTGTTGATACTTTCAGAACTTTATTCTTTTACTCAGTTTTCATTGCAGGACTTCCACCTTCATGTAAATGTCTGAGTACAGCACCGGTCCTGTGCTGGTCGTTAACTTTTGTTAAAATTATAGACATTAATGTGTGTGTGTGTGTGTGTGTGTGTCAGAATGTATTGGATCTGTGTGAGGACAGATCTGCTGGTTGCCACGGTGAAGAGCTGGAGGAGGGCGGGGCTAAAGATGGAGAGAAAGACAGGTAACACGCAGGCACACGCACACACACACACACACACACTGAGAGCACGCAGCTCAAGTGTGTTTCTCTCCTCAGGTGTGATCATCCAGTTGACATCGCAGGTCTTTTCTCCTTCATGACGTTTCATTGGCTCACTCCTCTGGTCGTACACGCCCGCAGGAAGGGACAGCTCCTATTGGACGACATCTGGCCCGTGTCACCGCGGGAAGGTTGTCATGCCAACAGCCTAAGGTAGGAGGAGCTAACAAGTGCATGAGTCTGACGATTAAAACACCTGAGATGTGCACAAGCTCATGATTCACCATCTTCATTCCCCAGAATCCATCATGTGACGCTGCTGTCACCTGAGGAAGCATCAGAGAGTAATTTCAAAATAAAACAACAGCGAAGGGCTTTTTCAAAGCAAAGGCCTCTGGGTCTGTTGTGTCTTCTGTCCTCAGGTTGGCGTCTCTGTGGGAGGACGAGCAGAGGTCAAAGGGCAGCGATGCGTCCTTGTGTCTGGCGGTTTGGTCTTTCTGTCGGACTCGCCTGCTCCTCTCCATCCTCTGTCTCGCCGTGACGCAGCTGGCAGGATTCAGTGGTCCGGTGAGTCGGGCCCAATCAGGCCAGTAGGACCTGTAAGCAGACAGACCAGCGTGACTCAGACTGACCATGTCCAAGATCTGTATGGTTGGTGAAACCGGCAAGGCCGGTGAGAGCGTTGAGACCTGTACCAGTTTAACCAACAAGACCAGTCTGACCACCAGTACGGCCAGGAACCAGTATTTTTATAACCTGTGTAGTCATTATAACCAGTGTCACCACAACAACCAGGGCCACTGCTATGACCAGTGAAACAGTATGACTAGTCCTCATTGTAAAACCAGTATGAACTGACCTCCTCCTCCAGGCGTTTGTGGTGAAGCGTCTGCTGGAGTACACCCAGCAGGAGGAGGCAGATCTGGGCTACGGGCTGCTGCTGGTGCTGGGCCTCCTGACCACAGAGCTGGTTCGGTCCTGGTCTCTGGCTCTGACCTGGGCTCTGAACTACAGGACAGGAACCAGGCTGAGAGGGGCCATCCTCAGCCTGGCCTTCCGCAAGATCCTGAAGCTTCGCAGCGTCCGGGACAAGTCCGTGGGACAGGTACACTTCTTATCAGGGTCTTTGTTTGTTTGTGTCTTGTCCATATTATTGTTTGAGTCTCTTCCTCTCTGTCCCGTGTCTCTCTCTGTCCCTGTCTGTCTCTCAGTTGGTGAACATGTGTTCCAGTGACGGTCAGAGGATATTTGAGGCCGCAGTCGTGGGCAGTCTGTTAGCAGGGGGCCCCCTGGTGGCCGTGCTCGGCGTCGCCTACAACCTGTTTGTGTTGGGGCCGACGTCTCTGCTGGGATCGGCTGTCTTCATCCTCTTCTACCCCACCAT
The DNA here is from genome assembly GCF_020382885.2 of Scatophagus argus. Classification (NCBI taxonomy): domain Eukaryota; kingdom Metazoa; phylum Chordata; class Actinopteri; family Scatophagidae; genus Scatophagus; species Scatophagus argus. The sequence goes on along the minus strand of NC_058497.1, from coordinate 25,717,764 downwards.
GGTCAGTAACTGACCGCCTTTCGTCTCAGAGTCAGAAATCAATCAGCACAAACATAAAATACATATTTTTAGAAACTGATCAGGTTTATTGATTATTACTTTCTGATCAGATGTTCAGCTCCAGACTGACGGCGTATTTCAGGAGAAAGGGCGTGGCCGTCACCGACAGGCGAGTGCAGAAGATGAACGAGATCCTCAGCTACATCAAGTTCATCAAAATGTACGCCTGGGTCAAAGCCTTCGCCCAGGACGTCCGCAGTATGTACTCGCCTGCGCTCTGTGCTCACCTGGTTGGCCTGTCACCATGGTAACAGAGGTAAATGGTGGTTTTGACTCGCCGTGTTTCCTCTCAGGAATCCGTGATGAGGAGCGAGGGATCTTGGAGCTGACAGGTTACTTCCAGAGCATCACTGTGGGCGTGGCTCCCATAGTCGTCGTCATCGCCAGCGTGGCAACATTCTCCACCCACATGTTGCTAGGATACGACCTGACAGCAGCCCAGGTGCCGAACTGAAAAACACTGTCTGTCCTGCTCGGCGACCTGTTGGCTAACTGGCTAACTCCTGCAGCTGTTAGCGTCACAGCAGGATCCGGCTAGCTGTCCGTGTTGACTTACTTCTCTTCTCTTTCAGCCTCTGCGGATGTGAACTAATGTTTGGCGTCTGTCTCTGCAGGCCTTCACTGTGGTGACGGTGTTTAATGCTATGACCTTTGCCCTGAAGGTCACTCCGTTCTCCGTCAAGTCTCTGTCTGAAGCTTCAGTGGCCATGGACAGATTCAAGGTCTGATACCAAACTACCTCCCTACATTCTCACATAACTTTGCACAGATTTGCTTATTTCCACTGGTCCAGTTTGTTTGGTCGGGGGTCGGGGGTTGGGGGGTTCAGCTGTTCCCTGGCTGTTGGATGGAGGCATGAATAGATGGATGAATGAGCAGCAGAATGAACAGACGAAGGATTATTTGGGTGGAGTGAATGAGCTGAGTGAGCTGAGGAAGCTTCAGCCACACTGAAATCCCAGACCACCAGTTTGATCTGGTCTGACCTCGGCGTCCCTCTTCTCAGAGTCTCTTCCTGTTGCCGGAGGTCGAGAGCGTCCGTGCGTCACCTGGCGATCCCCACGTCGCCGTGGAGATGTGTGGCGCTAGTCTAGCGTGGGAGGGGGGCGGACAGAGCGCTCAGCCCAGCCCATGTGTCCGGACATCCAGCAGACGTCGGCAGCACAGGGCCAAGTAAGTCTTGGTCCCTGGTCTGAAGGCTAAACCCTCATTGGCTGTAACTCATGCATCCAAAGCTCAAACTATTGTCAGATGTTTGTTTGAGTAGGAAGATCACTTCCTGAAGCGTGTGGTGACTTTCAGGCGTGAAGACACAGCGGTTCTCCAGGAGGACGAGGAGGAGGAGGAGGAGCAGGGGAAGTTGGTGACCGGTTCCCTGCTGAGGGTGGGAGGAGACGTAGCCTGTAGTCAAGAGGAGGAAGACGGGGAGGAGGAGGAGGCCTGTCCTCCCCTCCTGCCTGTCCCCCCTGTCTGCCAAAGACTTCAGAGCACCCTGAACTGTATCAACCTGAGTGTTCAGCAGGTTGGTCCATGAATCAGGTCCAAATCCTGCAACACCAGAGTAAGAATGAGCACAGTGTACTAATACCTGTCTGTCTGTCTGCCTGTCTGTCTGTCTGTCTGTCTGTTCAGGGGAAGCTGGTTGGTGTCTGTGGAAGTGTAGGCAGTGGAAAAACCTCCCTGATCTCCGCCATCTTAGGACAGGTGACGTTACCTTCACTACTGATGCCACAGCATCCTCTAAAATCACTTCCTGCTTCACCTACATGACCCCTGCTGTTTGGCGTGTTGACAGATGACTGTGCTGGAGGGCAGCGTGGCTGTCAGGGGACGGCTGGCCTACGTGGCTCAGCAGGCCTGGGTCCTGAACGCAACACTGAGAGACAACATCCTGTTTGGACAGGAGTACCAGGAGGACAGGTGAGAGGAGGATGCTCAGAGGACAGGAGTGGACTAACGAGGACAGACTGACTGACTTGGGGTTTTCCTGCTGTCTGTCTCTGTAGGTATCAGTCCGTGCTGAGTGCCTGCTGCCTCAGACCAGATCTTGCCCTTCTGCCCAATGCTGACCTTACAGAGGTGACATCACTTCCTGTTTGTTTAGACTAATAAGACCACCGTGAAATCTTTTAATGTCATCAGAGTTATCTTTGCAGTTATGTTTCCAAACCAGCAGGGGGCGTCTGTTTCTATTTAACCTCCAAAACAGCACTTTGATGTTTCGTGTGCGCCTCAGACGGACACTTGACAGATGACGCGAGTGTGTTGACAGCTTTCTGAAGATGTTCATGTTTCCATCCCATCAGATCGGTGAGCGCGGCGCCAACCTGAGCGGCGGGCAGCGCCAGCGAATCAGCTTGGCCCGTGCCCTCTACAGTGACCGGGACGTTTACATCCTGGATGACCCGCTCAGCGCTCTCGACGCCCACGTTGCCAACCACATCTTTCGCAACGCCATCAGGAAGCAGCTTCGCCACAAGACCGTCATCTTCGTCACCCACCAGCTGCAGGTAAACCTTGTCCTGACTGGAGCTCGAACGCATTACAAATGGCTGCCATGGGGGTGACCTGTGTGTGCTTGTGTGTGCAGTACTTGGTGGACTGTGATGATGTCATCCTGATGAGGGAAGGTAGTATAGTGGAGCACGGTAACCATGACAACCTGATGAAACTGAACAGAGACTACGCGACCATGTTCAACCACTTCCAGCTGGGGGACACTCCTTTCGTGGAGGTACCTGTCTGTCTCTCTGTGTCTCTGTCTGTCTGTCTGTGTAGTTTGACAAACAAACAACAACGTACTGACTGTCTGTGTCAGGCTCCCAGCAGGAAGAAAGGCAGCTCCCAGAGGAAATCAGCAGACATTAAACCAGGATCAGTGAAGAAGAACGCACCTGTCGTCAAGGATAACGGTAACACGAAACACCTCGACGCCCTTTTTCTGCCTTTTTCCCCAACCTTCGTTATGGAAACCAGTGGAACCGCTACAGAAAAGAGTGGGTGACCTTTTCATGCTGTTCTGATGTTGTTCACTGTCTCACATAACACTAAAGGGGAGGAGCAGCCGTGTGGGGGTGTGGCCTGGCCCGTGTTCCGCCTCTATATGGCAGCGTGTGGTGGCTCCGCCTCCTGCCTGGTGATCCTGGTTCTGTTCGTTCTCAATGTGGGGAGCTCCGCCTTCTGCCAATGGTGGCTCAGCTACTGGATCAACCAGGGCAGCGGGGTCAGACTCCTTGTTCTCATCATCACCTCCTTCTCATCGTAATGTCTGTCCTCCTGAGTGCTCACGTCCTCGTCCTGACTCTCCTTCCTCTTCCGTCAGAACACCACGGTAACCCAGGGCAACAGCTCGGCGGTGAGCTCCAGCATTAGGGACAATCCCATGATGCAGCACTACGCCGCTGTCTACGCTTCCTCCATGGGAATCATGCTGCTGTTCAAAGTGCTCAGAGGCATCGCCTTCGTCAAGGTCAGGATGTCACCATAGACTCTTCAAAATATGGATGGAGCTTCGAGGTCTGACAAGCGAAGCCAGTGCTGGAGGGTCTTAAACCTGCATTCCTTCTAAAGGCCAGCAGGGGGCGACTCCTGGGAACTGACATTAATTTCATTTAAAATGTCAGCACGTGTCTCGTGCCTGGTGTTGAATCGTGCTCTGATCGTGTCCTACAGGGGACTCTGCGTGCCTCCTCTAAGCTGCATGACCAGCTCTTCCACAAGATCCTCCGCTGCCCCATGAAGTTCTTTGACACCACGCCCACAGCACGAATCCTCAACCGCTTCTCCAAGGACATGGACGAAGGTAAAGGACAGGAGCCGATCAGTACCCGAATGAATGAATTGCGGAAAGTGTGGTGATAACATCTTACGCTCTTCCCTCCAGTCGACACTCGTCTGCCCTTCCAGGCTGAGATGTTCATCCAGAACGTGATCCTGGTCTTCTTCTGCCTCGGTGTCATCAGCTGTGTTTTCCCATGGTTCCTTGCAGCAGTGGGTCCCCTTGTGTTGCTGTTTGCAGCGCTGCACAGCGTCTCCAGGGTCTTCATCCGGGAACTGAAGCGTCTGGACAATGTGACAATGTCACCCTTCATGTCCCACATCACCTCCAGTGTCCAGGGCCTGACCACACTGCAGGCCTTCGACAGGGGCCGCGACTTCCTCAACAGGTTAGGGTTGGAACCGCTGATCCACTAAGCCATCAATCCAAGTGTGGAACTACCTTGAAATATCTTGAAACACTGTGATCCCGGACCTGACCGCCATGCGACTGTGATGTTGTTTTCAGGTACCAGGTTCTGCTGGACCAGAACCAGGCTCCATTCTATTTGTTCAGCTGCGCGATGCGTTGGTTGGCAGTGCGTCTGGACATCATCAGCGTGGCTCTGATCAGCCTCACCGCCCTCATGATAGTCCTGATGCACGGACAGATCCCTCCTGCCTACGCTGGCCTCGCCATCTCCTACGCAGTCCAGGTACCTGAAAGGCATCTTCCTGTGGCTGTTCGTGGGCAGCTTTAGTCCCAAACATTAAACCGCCTGTCGCTCTTTCAGTTGACAGGATTGTTCCAGTTCACAGTGCGTTTGGCCTCTGAGACTGAAGCTCGCTTCACCGCGGTGGAGAGGATCCATCACTACATCCAGGTACTGCAAACACACTGGATTCCTCAGGGACCTCACATTAAGTTCACCTGGACACCCCCTTAGTTTGAAACACTTTGATGAGTTGAACCAACAGTCCCTGATCAGACCTCAGGGACCTGCTGCTGGACTGCAGCAGACCTTTAACACAGGGAGACGTCCAACAGCTCCACACTGCGATGGACTTTGTCCTCTTCTGATGTTTTCGTTATTCTCTGCTGTAAACCATAATGTGTCAAAAAGTTATTTTTAAAAGAAGTGAACGTTTTCTGAATTAATAAATGACTTAGTAATTTCATCATCTTTATACCAATCTGGTCTGTCTCTCAGTCCCTGACCCAGGAGGCCCCAGCTCGGGTCAAAGGTTGCGCCCCTCCGGCCGACTGGCCCCAGCAGGGGGAGGTGGTGCTCAGGGAGGTGGACATGAGGTACCAGGAGAACCTCCCTCTGGTTCTCAACAGGATCTCCTGCACTATCCGGCCTAAAGAGAAGGTCGGCATTGTTGGCAGAACCGGATCAGGTAGGAGAGGGTCACTGCAGGTCATGGGTTTGACCAATGGAGACTATGAGGCCTGTGGTCACCCTGTCTGTGTGTCCGTCTGTCTGTGCAGGGAAGTCGTCCCTGGGTGTGGTTTTGTTCAGGTTGGTGGAGCGCTGTGGAGGCTCCATCCTGATCGACGGCATTGACATCAGCGACATCGGACTGGCCGACCTCCGTAGCAAGCTGTCGATCATCCCGCAGGATCCGGTTCTGTTCAGTGGGACAGTCAGGTTGGGACAAACTGTGTGAAGAACTTAAGTTGACTGACTGAATGGTTTTGACAGCATGTGATATTCAAATGATGTTTCCAGGTTCAATCTGGACCCCTTTAACCAGTATGGCGAAGAGCAGATCTGGGATGCCCTGGAGAGAAGCCACATGAAGGAGTGTGTGAGTGCAAACAGTCCACATACCTCACAACGTATTCATGGAGGAAAACTAAAAAATATGTCCCTCCAAACGTAGGCTACACACAGAAGGAAACAAAGCACATTCAAAAACAGCCAATCACACACTTTGATTGAACTGAGGTCCCGCCTCTCACTTGGCAGAGAGCCAATCATGAGTGTCATCATCTAGATTGTTTCTGATTGGAGAATGTCAGTTTTACTCCACGATTATAGTGTGGAAACATTCACCTGTCTCCACCTGCCGACTGACTTCCTGTCTGTCCTCCAGGTGTCCCAGCTGCCCCTGAAGTTGGAGTCGGAGGTGGTGGAGAACGGAGAAAACTTCTCAGTGGGAGAGAGACAGCTGCTGTGTGTCGCCAGAGCTCTGCTGAGACAGTGCAAGGTGACAGACAGACAGACAGACAGACAGACAGGTCAGGCGTCCCTCCTCCCCCTGGTTTCTCTCATCTGATTGGTCGGTTCTGCTCTCTCAGGTCCTCATCCTTGATGAGGCGACGGCGGCCATGGACGCAGAGACGGACGCTCTGATCCAGGAGACCATCAGGAGTTCGTTTCAGGACTGCACCACCCTGACCATCGCCCACCGGCTCCACACCGTCCTCGCCTCAGACCGCATCATGGTGCTCAACCAGGGACAGGTACTGCATCGCAGCAGCCAATAGCAGTCCAGCAGGTCGTGTCAGTCAGGGGCGACAGATATTCAGATATTCATTTTAGGCACATTTTTGTCGTTTGGTAGTTTTAGTCTGGTGTTTATTTTCACAACATGGACTCAGGTTGTTGGATCCAACTTTAGCAGAAGGTAAAAGAATTAAATCACCATTCATTCCAACTCTTGTATGTTAGTTAAATATTATTTTTAAACCAAATTAAAGAAAATATCAAGAACTGTACATAAAGTTTCCTTTGATTTGATTGGCTCAGGTGGTGGAGTTTGATGAACCGTCCAAGCTGCTGGCCAATGAGAACTCTCGGCTGTGCTCCATGCTGGCCGCCGTGGAGAACAAGATCTCCGTCCGAGGATGAAGAGGAGGACGAAGACGGACAGACTGGCCGACTGTAAATGTTTGTTTCACGGGACAGAGCTGAGGTCAGAGGTCTGACTCACTCGCAACACACTTTGACTTTTAACAACTGATCTGAAGGTGCTGCAACTGTTCCTGTACTGTAAAGGTTATTAATCCACTGTATATACTGTCCGGTCACTCATCATCATCATCATCATCATCATCATCATCACACTGACTTACTGCTGCTGTTCTTCCACCATGAGGACATGTCCGTGTGACCTGATGTGAAGCACGTCTGTGTTTGAAGGTCGTGATGACCTGGCACCACCTGATTGGACGTTTGCAGAGGGTCAGGAAGTCAAAGGTCGGACTCCAGTGGGATTGTTTTTGTAAAATAATAATAATAACAATAACATCAAGCAGTTTACAGAGTCTTCAGACTGGTTTTTCACAGTGAGTTTTCCCTCACTGAGCAGTCGTCTCAGGCGGACTGTGGACTCAAAGTGTTTCCTCACAGTCACGTTCACTTTATACTCTGATGGATTCGTTTTTTAATGAGGGATGTTGAAAGAGAAGAAGTTCGGTTTGCTGGGCGTATTATGATATTAAACAAAGTCAACGCCAGCTTGAAACACGAGACCTGACGCGCTGCCTTTCGGTTGGTGGGATTTATGAATTGTACTTATTGTTGCCTTTGACTCAGTCGTGAGAGCAGGACTGAGAGGCTGACAGGAAGTGCGGAGGCGACAGGTTACAGGAAGGACCACCGTGACGCCTGCCTCGACTTTTTCAAGTGCGGTATGACCACGACAAAGACAACGTGGACGGATTGTGAACGGAGCAAAAATACCACCCAGCTGAGAGTCTCCAAGTGCATGTAAATAAGATGAACGCAATAAAAAGAAGGTTTGGTTTCTGTGAATGTTGATGTGGCTTCACTGGAAACAATCACCTCAAGTGAAACCTCAGGTGCGTCCTGCAGGTGTGTACATTTTTCTCTCTTTTCTTTTGAAAATGTGACAATTTCTTCCCGTCAGTCTGTTAGCTGCTGTTTGAAAGTGTTTCTGGTTTCGTGGTGTTGCTGCTGTAAAAAAGCCTCGTGTCGGACTGGACTCCAACGTCTCGCTTGTCCTCGTGTCTCTCAGAGGAACCTGATGGACAAAACCGTCAGAGTAAAGGAATGACAGAGCTGAACGCAGCTCAGCACAGAGGAAGTGAAAGGTTCAGTCATGTGGTTTGTCACATGACAGCATCACTTTGTCTCGCGGCTCAGCGGGCGTCTGCTGTATCGTCCTCACAGCCTTATAGCATGACTTCATAACTGCCTTGTTCGCGGTGGGGGGGTCCTCTAGAATGTTGTCAATAAAGTTATTTTAAAATGAAACGTTTGTGTTAGCTGATACATAATAAACAGCCCAACAGTTTGTGTCCTTCATACACTGAAAACTTGTGTCTGGTTTCTTTATTTAAACTTGCTCTCTTGATCTGTGAGCTGCTGCTTTTGCGTTGAAGTAAATGAATGAATGAGTAAGTGAATCAGCTGAGTGCTGACCCTGAATCAGCGTCTGTATTGATCTGTTGCTGCTGTCTTACATTAGAAACTTCAGTTTGAAAAGTTACAAAGCAGACTTTCACTTACTGCATTTTATTTTTAATAATTAATATTAATGTGATAACCTTAGTGAATATAATTCGGTTTATCGTTATTTATTTGTTTTGCTTTGGGGGCCTAGGCTACTGATCAATGACTACATTACAGCTGCTTATTCATTTTCTCTGATTTGTTTTTAATTGTAGTTTTTGTGTGAAGCACTTTGGTCAGAATCTGTTCAATAAAAAGCCTAACCATACGATCAGATGCTTATGTTCAGCTGTGTGCCTGCTCTTGCTTTCTGTATCGGTGAATTAATGAGCTGAGCTGAATGAATGAATGAATGAATGAGGCGCCTGATGAACTTTGACCTGCTGCTCGTCTAATTGGCTCCACAGCGCCCCCCTCCGTCCGCTACAAACTTTTTCCTGCTCTTGTTACTTCCTGTTTTGTCCGGAGCGGAGTCTCCTGTGTCCTCTCATTCCTCTTCTGTTGTCTTCTCTGTCTTTGTTGGATAAAACTCTCCTTTGTTCACCTCGTCGTCTCTCCTCCATCAGCCGGACTCACAGCCCACCAGCAGCTAACATTAAACCCCACCGGGAGTCTCTGGATCCAGTGTCCGGGACACAGCGCACAGAGCCGCGTTGAGTTCTCATGAGGAGCCGGTGTTTGTCTGGTTCTTCTGCTCCGAGTCCACCTGATGGATTTTACATAAACTGTTTGTCCTGTGACACGACAAACAATGCGCTCTCTGGTGCTAATGCTAATTATAGTCTTTGCTAATTAGCCTGCTGTGCTAACCAGCTTAGTTAAATGAGTTAACGCTGTTCTCTGTTTTGACCTCATCGACGTTATCTTGTCCTGTTAAAGTGCCCGTTTTCTAAAGCCAGTTCGGTTAAGTCAATTAGAGCTAAAGGTGCTAACGTTACAGTGACTTAGCTAGCCTCGGCTAAAACTCGGTTTAAATCTGCTCCTGGGTCGGGTTAAACTGAGTTTTAAATGGGCTCAGCCGGGATTTAAATATCGAGTTTAGAGGGTTCGACTCGGTCTTGATTCAAGTGTCCTTTGCGGTGTTTATTGCAGGTTTTGAGTTCAGTTTGGCTTTATTTGAATAAGTTTTTGAATGTAGTTTGGTGTGGTTGACACGGAGGGTTGAAAGGGTCGAGACAGTCTGTGGTCTTAAACCGTGAGGTAGACTGAATTTCAGTCAGTCCTGCGTTACAGCGGCTCATTGATCCAAGTGGCGGACAGGAAGTCCCAGGTCTTGTGTTGAACTGGGTTACGCATGTGTTGTGTCTTGGGATCGGTGGGGTCTAGAGGTTAAAGCTCGGTTCTGGATGAAAAGTGGCCTTTTTGGTGTTCATTTCAGCTTTAGTTTTGTTTCAGTCAGACTTTAAGCTAAGCTGGTCTGACTTTGAGAGCTGATTTCAGTTAGTTTCTGCTTTAAAACGACATTTAAAGTTTGTTCATGTAGTTTGAATTGGGTCCAGGCAGGTGAAGTAGTCCCGTGTGAAGCTGGGTTACAAATGTGTTTACTTGGGGTCCAGAAAAAAGAAGTCTTGAGTTAAATCAAGTCCTTGATTTAAGTGTCCTTATCAGTCTTTATAGCTGCTCCGCATTTGGTTTGGACTTTTGTTAATGAGGTTTTGAATGTAGTTTGGGTTTACGTAGAAATAACTTCCCCTTAAAACTGGGTCTGAACGTGGTCCGTGTTTCTTCTGCCCTCGTGAATACAGCTCGTGTTGGTTCTGAAGTCTGTGGTTCTCGTTGGTCTTTGATGCAGTTAGTCCAGGTCTAGGCGGGGTTTAGTCCCAGGTTTAGCTCATGATGGCAGAGCTCCACCAGACTCCCACCTCGCTGTGCTGCTGCCGTAAATCCCTGCCGGTCTCTGGGAACCGATGTGTCGGGCCCTCAGCAAGTCCGGGTCCTGGGTCCCCACGGTGCCCCCTGGTGGACGTGGCCTCAGCATCTAACTTCCGCTGCTTCCAGCTGCAACACTTCCACCTGGACCTGCGGCTGAACTTTGCTGTGAAGGAGATGAGCGGTTGGCTGGTTCTGGACCTGGTCCCGGTCCAGCCAGGGGTTCAGACGCTGGTCCTGGACTCTCACCCCTCCCTCCTCATCCACTCCATAGACTGTAAGGTCCCTGGGGCCGGGCACGAGGAGCCCGTCTCCCTCACGTACCGGGTCGACCCGTTCACGGACTACGGCTCCTCGCTGAACATCAGCCTGCCGACAGCAGCAGTGAAACCAGGCCAACTGATCCAGATCACAGTCCGCTACACCACCACAGACGGACCGGCGGTAAGGAGACCAGAACTCTCTGCAGCTGATGATAATTCATTAATTTATCTGCTGGTCACTTCCTGTATGAACCCATGAATCGTGATGAGCTCAGCGTGTGATGGTCGTGTGTGCGTTTGCAGATCTGGTGGTTGGACTCTGAGCTGACCTGTGGTCAGTCTCGTCCTCTGGTCTTCACTCAGGGTCACTCAGTGTGTAATCGCTCCTTCTTCCCCTGCTTCGACACGCCTGCTGTCAAGAGCACATACACGGCCACAGTGAGGGTGAGTCTCGACCTTTGACCTCTCACTGCCGCGCTGTCGGACCTCCAGCTGACGCTTTGACTTATTTACTGTTTGTTTATTTCATGGCCTCCCAGTTTGCGTGAAGCATCGCTGCATTGATGTGTGAAGCGTTAAGCTTCTGATGGATCCTGAGCTTTTCAGCTCCTCCGACTTTAATTTAATGAACTGAGATCTCATCAGGTGAGGTTCAGTCAGATTAGATTTCCTGGAGGGGAACTTGTGGGTCACTGCAGCAGCAGTTTGGATTCGGCACAGAAAGACGTTAAAACAAACAGGAAATACAAATGCAGCGCTGGTGCAGATGAGAGCGAAGTGGAAAGTTTTCAGTCCACCACAGACATCACTTGTCTTCTTCATCTTCCTCTGCAGGTTCCAGACGGAGTGACGGTTCTGATGAGTGCGTCTCGGAGCTCGTACTCCAAACAGGACCGCGTCTTTCAGTTCTCCATGGAGTTTCCTGTCCCGTCCTACCTGGTGGCGTTGGTGGCCGGAGATCTGCAGCATGTCGATGTCGGCCCGCGGTCAGTCTGTGGGTTCTGCTCGGGGTTCTGCTCAGGGTTTTGCTGTGGTTCTGCTCGGGGTTCTTCTCAGGGTTCTTCTTGGGGTTCTTCTCAGGGTTCTGCTCGGGGTTCTGCTCAGGGTTTTGCTGTGGTTCTGCTCTGGGTTCTGCTGTGGTTCTGCTCAGGGTTCTTCTCTGGGTTCTGCTCAGGGTTCTTCTCTGGGTTCTGCTCGGGGTTCTTCTCTGGGTTCTGCTCAGGGTTCTTCTCTGGGTTCTGCTCGGGGTTCTGCTGCGGTTCCTTTGGTGTGACATCACAGAGACATTATGTTACTTCAGATTGTCTTTCTCATCAGCGAGCGTTTGTGTCTCTGCTGTCCAGGAGTCGTTTGTGGGCGGAGCCATGTCTGCTGTCCTGTGCAGTGAAGAAACTCGGTGGCAGCGTGGAGCGCTGGCTGGGAGTGGCCGAGGAGCTGTTTGGACCTTACCTGTGGGGCAGGTGAGTTAAGAGTCCCGTAGGTTTTACGGTGTGATGATTAAAAACATCAGTTCATGATAATTACTCCGCCCTCAGGTGTGACATCGTCTTCCTCCCCCCCTCCTTCCCCATTGTTGCCATGGAGAACCCCTGCCTCACCTTCATCATCGCCTCCATCCTGGAGAGCAGCGAGTTCCTGCTGATAGACGTCATCCACGAGATCGCTCACGGCTGGTTCGGCAACGCCGTCACCAACGCCACCTGGGAGGAGATGTGGCTGAGCGAAGGCCTGGCCACCTACGCCCAGCGCAGGATCACTACTGAGGCTTACAGTAAGACTACTGCTGCTGCGTACTATAGATAGTACCACTGATACCACTGATACTACTGTCGTTATCAGTTGAGTCCTGAATGACCCTTTTCGTCCCTTCATGTTGTCCACCAATGTGACGAAGTGAAAACGAAAGAAGTGCGCCAGTACGCTTAATTTACATAGTAATTTCAGATACTGCAAACGCCGACGTTCCTTAAGATGGCCGACGTGTCTGCACTTCCTCCCACTACACAAATGTGAAGCCAAAACATCCCTGAACAAGTGCTGCCATCTTGTTCTGGTGATGTCATTTGGAGCCAGAGTCTGTGCAGATTTCCCATGGCCATATATTGTATTACCTCTGCCTTTACCACAACATGTACTACATAGTAGTACTGCACAGTAGTACTGGATGAAACATACTGATATTCTCCACTACCTTGTCTTCAGGTGAAGCGTTCACCTGTCTGGAAACTGCCGTCCGATTGGATGCTCTCCACAGACAGCTGCGTCTCCTTGGAGACAACAACCCTGTGAGCAAACTGCAGGTCAAGTTTGAGCCAGGTAACACACACACGTGCACACACACGCACACACACACAGACACACACACGCACTTTACAGGTGAGTTGACATCATCCTCTCTGTCGTCTCCAGGTGTGAACCCCAGCTGTCTGATGAATCTGTTCACCTATGAGAAAGGTTTCTGTTTCGTGTCGTACCTGTCGCAGCTCTGTGGAGACGTGAGACGCTTTGACTGTTTCCTCAGGGTCAGTACACACACTCACACACACACACACACACGTGCACACACACACACACACGCGTGCACACACACAACTGGCAAGGCAAGTTGATTTGAATAGCACACGTGATGAGGATTTACATTAAGGTGTGAACACACATCAGGACTGTTGAGGATGAATCTGTTTTATGAAGACTGATGGGGCCCAGTTAGATCTGGTCTGTTCCAGTCTGGTGCAGTCGGATCTGGTCTGTTCCAGTCTGGTTCAGTTGGATCTGGTCTGTTCCAGTCTGGTTCAGTCGGATCTGGTCTGTTCCAGTCTGGTTCAGTTGGATCTGGTCTGTTCCAGCTGCTGTTCATGAATAAAATCATATTATTTGACATGTAAAGAGATTAATCTGCCAGTCGTTCTCAGAGAACAATTTTTTTTTTTATATTTGAGACTTTGATGATCGATGACATCACTTGTGTGTTGCCGTGGGAGACGTACCTGTGAACCTGTCAGTCATACAGTCCAAGCTGTCTGCTGTCTGTCTGTGAGACGTTTCTTCATGTAATGACGAAAGACGTCGTGACGAACACGTTAACGAACATGTGTGTGTGTGCGTGTGTGTTTTCAGGATTATATCTCAGAGTTTAAGTTTAAGAGCGTCGTGGCTCAGGACCTCATCGACTACTTCCTGGGTTATTTTCCCGAGCTGAAGGACGCAGCTGTCGCCCAGAGAGAAGGTGAAAACAGCAGAGAAAAGTTTGCGTGTTTGCAGTTGAAATGTATGTGCGTGAGGCTGACGATGACATCACTTCCTGTGTCAGGTCTGGAGTTTGAGCGCTGGCTGAGCGGCTGCGGACCTCCTCTGTATGAGCCCGACCTGTCAGCGGGGGGCGCCCTGACTCGGCCCGTTCAGGATCTGTGCGAGCTGTGGAGGAGCGGCGACGTCCCCGACCTGCACGCCGTGTCCACGTTTGACCTGTCGGCCTGGAGCACCTTCCAGATCGTCCTGTTCCTCGACCGCATGCTGGACCTGTCCCCCCTGCCACACGGTACACACTCCAGCCCTGATACTCATCCTCATGCCTGACTCACAGGAAGTGGACTGTTAATACCGCGTGCATCCACGTCCTGTCACAGATTTACCTGGTGGTGACTTGCCTGTGATTCACCTGCCTGTCTGTCTGCCTGCCTGCCTGTCTGTCTGTCCTCTGCAGATGCGATGGCAGCTCTGTCTGGCTGTTACTCGTCTCTGTTTGACGGTTTGAATGCTGAGGTTCAGATCCGCTGGCTGCAGATGGTGGTGAGGAACAGCTTCTACCCCGAGCTGCCGCGAGTGCGAGCTTTCCTCCACAAACACGTACGTAAGAACGCATTGCTGCCTTCTTGTTGTTCAGGCGTGGCGCCTTAACATTAACTCCTCCCTCTCCACAGACGTCCAGGATGTACACCGTGCCGCTGTACGATGACCTGGTTGCCGGGGTGATGAAGTGTGTTGCCGTGGAGATTTTCAACCAGACCCAGCGCCGCCTGCATCCAAACCTCAGACGGACATTACAGCAGATCCTGTACCAGACCGGCGCTGCCCCGACCAATCAGAACGGCCCCGCTCTGTCCATCCTACCGCCCTCCCCCTCCCCCTCCTCACAGCTTCAGCCCGCTCCCACGGCGACCACCTCCGCTGCTGCCGGGACGACGGCCGCCATCGCTCTGCGGGACGTCAACGTCTCGGCGTGAAGCGCGCGTCCTGTCCCTTGACGGCGGCTGCGGTTGGCTTGGCTCGGCCGAAAGTTTGAACACTGTGATGAAGGAAACAGGAAGTTCACTCCAGAGAGTTCTCATCGTGTGATTAGTCATGTGACTCTTGACAGCTCCTCTGATTGGACGTCAGGGGTCCCAGAGTGTGGTGAAAATTTAAAGATTTTTATTCCTCAGTGCAATTTATCTGATAACTTGAAATAAGACACGAGAGTCTGGTTTCCTCGGTTGAGTCTGTTTTAGCGTCTCTTCAGCTCATCTCTTCTTCTTCCTCTGATTGGACAGGATGTCCGGAGGAACAGACGAGTGATCGATCGATGATCCGTCATGACTGGGAGGCTCATTTCTGTTGCAAAAAGGAAAAGTTTGGAACTAAAAATCCTAAAACTGAAGTTAACTTTAATCATCTGAATGTTCTGATCTAAATTATGAGATTCAAGTCCAGGTGTTTTGTTTTTGTTCACTCGCTAATTGATCAATCGGTTTTATGTTCGATTCTCTGAGGTCACGTCGAAGTCCTGCAGTTTTAATTCGATGACGGCCTCAACACTCCCGAATGTCAAGTTAATTATCTGCCATGCGCTTTTATTTTGAAGGTCAGTGCTTTTAGTGTTGCAGCAGGAGACGTTTACCTGTTGGTGTCACTCGGCGAGCTTCGTTTCTTGTCGTCACCTGGTCTTATTTTAAACATTTTGACTTTTTTATCAGAATTATGACTCATTTTCTCATAATTTTGCGTATTTTTCTGAGATAATTTTTATTCCTGAACTCTTCCTCTCAGAAATCAGCCCCCACAAATATAATTATTGTGAGATTGTGATCTTTCCACCTGTTCCACACCTGTTGGTCAGGTGTGCACGTGGTTCTAGAGAAACGATGTGTTCACAGTCTCACAAAGTGTCCGTGTTTTGTGCTTCAGTCACTCTGTAGCTGAAACGAACAAGTGGCTCCAGGTTCATCTTTAACTCTACCTCCTGATTTTGGCAAACCTGCAGACGAGGACTCGGGACAGAAACACCCAAACTCTCAAAGTGGACATTTTCACTGTGTCGCAGTCGTCATGTGGCAAATTCACAGACCAGCAGATTTCCACCTGAGTGGCCTTAGTGCTGCGTTCACTTGCAGCTGGGAACCGAGAGGTTTCAGAGAGACGGTTCAGATCTGCTCGTCTGCTTCTTCTTCATCCCTTTAATGTGGATTCTGACTGTTCTTGCCTTCGATCAGCAGCAATAAAACAACAGTTTTTTTATTGTAGTTTACTGATTCAGAACATTTACTCTGAAAACAAGTGAGGAAAAGGAAAAGTAGCAAAAAACCCAGAGGCCGGAGAGCAGACCGTCACAAGCAGAAACTGAACTCGGTTTCAGTCACTCGGTTTCACCTTTAAACTGAAGAAAATCAAGCAAACATAACAGAAATTAACAGGAGCCGCCCACCGGACGATGACTTCATGCTTTTATTAAACCTGATTTGATCCAGACTGACTGATGGAAAAATCAATCTGTCGATCCTGATCAGTACTGATCATTTTACACTAATCATTATCTAAGAACTAACAACAATATATACAATATATAATATAAAGTTTATCGAAGTGAAATGTGTTGGATTTCAGAAACATCCCACTGTTCCCAGCTGTCAGTGAATGCCTCTTCACAGAAAATTTGTAATGAATGTTTGACAACAAATAAACACTTGAAAGTACAGATTGTGTTTTATGTTTAACTGCACCGTGTAGACCTTTAAGGGTCCCCAGCTTCCTGCAGAAGCTCCAGAGGGTCTTTTGATGGAAAAACATTCACTTCCTGTAGAACAACCTCCGAATTCGAAACATTTCTCTGTTGTTGTTTTTAAAAGATTTCAGCTAAAACCGTAAACGTGAGGTGAGAAGCCGTTTATTGATCTGCATGAGCGTATCACTTCGACCCGTCGGCAGTTTCCGAAACGTACCGGAAAACTTCTGGATCTGCCTTCAAAATAAAAGTGCGACAATCCGCTGTAAAGAGGAATGGTCGTATCAAAGGGTGTTTCAATCATTCAGAGAGTCATGTAAAGGAGTACAGCAAAGTACTCAAATAAACGATGCAAAATGTTCTAAGAATCATCGAGAAAAACTGTGATGTGGCTTTTATTTTAAGTTGTCCAAAGCATTGGGACGTGTTAAAATGATCACAGGTGTGACTGTAGATTTACTCCAGATGTGCTGCGGTACGCACAAGAGGACAATCCAATGCAAACACATCAACGGATACTAACAACGCGCCTGTAGGCCTGTCCAACAGTCCTCCCGTGTCCCCTGAAGACACGTGCGGTTTACTTTGAAGGGCGCAAACGGAAGTGGTGCATCTCACCGCTTGTCTCTTGAGGGCGGCGTGGCTTCCGGAGGAGGCTGAGAGAATCAGAGACCTGCAGCAGCTGGACCGACACATCTGGACCAGAACACAGCGGAGACCTGCGGGGGAGACGGACAGACAGGCAGACAGAGGCAGACAGGTGGACACACGGACGGTTAGACAGACTCACACAGACAGACAGACAGACAGACAGACAGGTGTCTTCCGCTCAGCATCCCTCTCTGTGTCTCTGCTCCAGGCCGGTGTGGTGCTCCGGGTCGTTCCGGGCCGCTTCATGGGGGACAGCATGGCGGAAGAGACCCGGGTTATCTACCACCTGGACGACCAGGAGACCCCCTACCTGATCCGGATCAACGTGCCCGCGCAGCGCGTCACCCTGGCGGACTTCAAACAGGTCCTGAACAAACCCAACGTCAAATTCTTCTTCAAGTCCG